>NC_064640.1:1073918625-1074223706 GCF_023864345.2 Schistocerca serialis cubense | reverse complement strand
ATGCTTCACTTCAGGTTTACTGTATCCCTCTGACCTTCTTATTGACGATGAAACACAGAAATTGCATCGGAATTAAATACATAGGCACACTACCGACTCAAGTGCAAGAAGACTGGCTCTTCTTACTGTCTATGTTTAGAACCTTTCCCGTGACACTAGTTATAGATTCCGATGCTTCACTTCAGGTTTACTGTAACCCTCTGACCTTCTTATTGACGTTGAAACACAGAAATTGCATTGGAATTAAATACATAAGGCACAATGCCGACTTAAGTACAAGAACACTGACTCTTCTTACTGTCTATGTTTAGAACCATTCCCGTGACACTAGTTATAGATTGCGATGCTTCACCTCAGGTTTACTGTATCCCTCTGACCTTCCTATTGACGATGAAACACAGAAATTGCATCGGAATTAATTACAAAAGGCACAATGCCGAATCGAGTTCAAGAAGACTGGCTCTTCTTACTGTCTATGTTTTGAACCTTTCCTGTGAGACCGGATTTAGATTCCGATGCTTCACTTCAGGTTTACTGTATCCCTTGGACCTTCTTACTGACGACAAACCACAGAAATTGCATCGGAATTAAATAGAAAAGGCACAATGCCGACTTAAGTACAAGAAGGCTGACTCTTCTTACTGACTATGTTTTGAACATTTTCTGTGAGACCAGTTTTAGATTCCGGTGCTTCACTATATGTTTACTGTATCCCTCTGACCTTCATACTGAAGATTAAACACAGAAATTGCATCGGAATTAAATACAAAAGGCACAATGCCGACTCAAGAACAAGAATGCTGGCTCTTCTTACTGCCTGTGTTTTGGACCTTTCCTGTGATACCGGTTTTAGATTCCGATGCTTCACTTCAGGTTTACTGTATCCCACGGACCTTCTTATTGACGCCGAAACACAGAAATTGCATCGGAATTAAAGAGAAAAGGCACAATGTCGACTTAAGTACAAGAAATCTGACTCTTCTTACTGTCTATGATTTGAACCATTCCTGTGACACTAGTTATAGATTCCGATGCTTCACTTCAAGTTTACTGTATCCCTCTGACCTTCTTATTGACGATGAAACATAGAAATCGCATCAGATTTAAATAGAAAAGGCACAATGCCGACTTAAGTACAAGAAGACTGACTCTTCTAACTGTCCATGTTTTGAACCATTCCTGTGACACTAGTTATAGATTCCGATGCTTCACTTCAGGTTTACTGTATCCCTCTGACCTTCTAATTGACGATGAAACACAGAATTTGCATCGGAATTAAGTACAAAAGGCACAATGCCGACTCAAGTACAAGAAGATTGGCTCTTCCCACTGTCTATGTTTTGAACCATTCCTGTGACACTAGTTATAGATTCCGATGCTTCACTTCAGGTACTGTATCCCTCTGACCTTCTTCTTGACGATGAAACACAGAAATAGCATCGGAATTAAATACATAGGCACAATGCCGACTCAAGTACAAGAAGACTGGATCTTCTTACTGTCTATGTTTTGAACCATTCCCGTGACACTAGTTATAGATTCCGATGCTTCACTTCAGGTTTACTGTATCCCTCTGATCTTCTTATTGACGATGAAACACAGAAATTGCATCGGAATTAAATAGAAAAGGCACAATGCCGACTTAAGTACAAGAAAACTGACTCTTCTTACTGTCTATGTTTTGAAGCATTCCCGTGGCACTAGTTATAGATTCCGAATATTCACTTCAGGTTTACTGTATCCCTCTGACCTTCTTATAGACGATGAAACACAGAAATTGCATCGGAATTAAATACAAAAGCACAATGCCGAATAAAGTACAAGAGAACTACTCTTCCTACTGTCTATGTTTTGAACCAATCCTGTGACACTAGTTGTAGATTCCGATGCTTCACTTCGGGTGTACTGTATCCCACCGAGCTTCTTATTGACGATAAAACAAAGAAATTGCATCGGAATTAAATACAAAAGGCACAATGCCGACTCATGTACAAGAAGTCTGGCTCTTCTTACTGTCTATGTTTTGAACCATTCCTGTGACACTAGTTATAGATTCCGATGCTTCACTTCAGGTTTACTGTATCCCTCTGACCTTCTTATTGACGATGAAACACAGAAATTGCATCGGAATTAAATACATAGGCACACTACCGACTCAAGTGCAAGAAGACTGGCTCTTCTTACTGTCTATGATTTGAACCATTCCTGTGACACTAGTTATAGATTCCTATGCTTCACTTCAGGTTAACTGTATCCCTCTGACCTTCGTATTGACGATGAAACACAGTAATTGCATCGGAATTAAATAGACAAGGCACAATGCCGACTTAAGTACAAGAACACTGGTTCTTCTTACTGTCTATGTTTAGAACCATTCCCGTGACACTAGTTATAGATTCCGATGCTTCACTTCAGGTTTACTGTACCCCTCTGACCTTCTTATTGACGATGAAACACAGAAATTGCATTGGAATTAAATACATAAGGCACAATGCCGACGTAAGTACAAGAAGACTGACTCTTCCTACTGTCTATGTTTTGAACCATTCCTGTGACACTAGTTATAGATTCCGATGCTTCACTTCAGGTTTACTGTATCCCTCTGACCCTCTTATTGCCGATGAAACACAGAAATTGCATCGGAATTAAATAGAAAATACACAATGCCGACTTATGTACAAGAAGACTGACTCTTCTCACTGTCTATGTTTTGAACCATTCCTTTGACACTTGTTATAGATTCCGATGCTTCACTTCAGGTTTACTGTATCCCTTGGTCCTTCTTACTGACGACAAAACACAGAAATTGCATCGGACTTAAATAGAATAGGCACAATGCCGACTTAAGTACAAGAAGACTGACTCTTCCTACTGATTATGATTAGAACATTTTCTGTGAGACCAGTTTTAGATTCCGGTGCTTCACTATATGCTTACAGTATCCCTCTGACCTTCATATCGACGATTAAACACAGAAATTGCATCGGAATTAAATACAAAAGGCACAATGCCGACTCAAGTACAAGAAGGGTGGCTCTTCTTACTGCCTGTGTTTTGAACCTTTCCTGTGATACCGGTTTTAGATTCCGAAGCTTCACTTCAGGTTTACTGTATCCCTTGGACCTTCTTAATGACGTCGAAACACAGATATTGCATCGGAATTAAAGAGAAAAGGCACAATGTCGACGTAAGTACAAGAAATCTGACTTTTCTTACTGTCTATGGTTGAACCATTCCTGTGACACTAGTTATAGATTCCGATGCTTCACTTTAGGTTTACTGTATCCCTCTGACCTTCTTATTGACGATGAAACACAGATATTGCATCGGAATTAAATACAAAAAACACATTGCCGACTCAAGTACAAGAAGACTGGCTCTTCTTACTTTCTATGTTTTGAAGCTTTCCTGTGAGACCGGTTTTAGATTCCAGTGCTTCACTTCAGGTTTACTGTATACCTTGGAACTTCTTATTGACGATGAAACACAGAAATTGCATCCGAATTAAATAAAATAGGCACAATGCCGACTTAAGTACAAGAAGACTGACTCTTCTTACTGACTATGATTTGAACATTTTCTGTGATACCAGTTTTAGATTCCGGTGCTTCACTATATGTTTACTGTATCTCTCTGACCATCTTATGGACGATTAAACACAGAAATTGCATCGGAATTAAATACAAAAGGCACAATGCCGACTCAAGAACAAGTAGGCTGGCTCTTCTTACTGCCTGTGTTTTGAAACTTTTCTATGATACCGGTTTCAGATTCCGATGCTTCACTTCAGGTTTACTGTATCCCATGGACATTCTTATTGACGTCGAATCACAGAAATTGCATCGGAATTAATGAGAAAAGGCACAATGCCGACTTAAGTACAAGAAGACTGACTCTTCTTACTGTCTATGCTTTGAACCATTCCTGTGACACTAGTTATAGATTCCGATGCTTCACTTCAGGTTTACTGTATCCCTCTGATCTTCTTATTGACGATGAAACACAGAAATTGCATCGGAATTAAATAGAAAAGGCACAATGCCGACTCAAGTGCAAGAAGGTTGGCTCTTCTTACTGCCTGTGTTTTGAACTTTCCCTGTGATACCGGTTTTAGATTCCGATGCTTCACTTCAGGTTTACTGTATCCCATGGACCTTCTTATTGACGTCGAAACACAGATATTGCATCGGAATTAAAGAGAAAATGCACAATGTCGACGTAAGTACAAGAAATCTGACTCTTCTTATTCTCTATATTTTGAACCATTCCTGTGACACTAGTTATAGATTACAATGCTTCACTTCAGGTTTACTGTATCCCTCTGACCTTCTTATTGACGATGAAACACAGATATTGCATCGAAATTATATACAAAAAGCACATTGCCGACGCAAGTACAAGAAGACTGGCTCTTCTTACCGTCTATGTTTTGAAGCTTTCCTGTGAGAACGGTTTTAGATTCCAATGCTTCACTTCAGGTTTACTGTATCCCTTGGACCTTCTTATTGACGACGAAACACAGATATTAAATCAGAATTAAATAGAAAAGGCACAATGCTGACTTAAGTACAAGAAAACTAACTTTTCTTACCGTCTATGTTTTGAACCTTTCCTGTGAGACCAGTTTTAGATTCCGATGCTTCACTTCAGGTTTACTGTTTCCTTTGGACCTTCTTGTTGACGATGAAACACAGAAATTTCATCGGAATTAAATACAAAAGGCACAATGCGGACTTAAGTACAAGAAGACTGACTCTTCTTACTGACTATGTTTTGAACATTTCCTGTGAGACCAGTTTAGATTCTGATGCATCAGTATATATTTACTGTATCCCTTGGACCTTCTTATTGTCGATAAACCACAGATATTGCATCGGAATTAAATAGAAAAGGCACAATGCCAACTTAAGTAC
Organism: Schistocerca serialis cubense; assembly: GCF_023864345.2. NCBI lineage: Eukaryota > Metazoa > Arthropoda > Insecta > Orthoptera > Acrididae > Schistocerca > Schistocerca serialis. The sequence goes on along the minus strand of NC_064640.1, from coordinate 1,074,218,793 downwards.
AAGAAGACTTACTCTTCTTACTGACTATGTTCTGAACATTTCCTGTGTGACCAGTTTTAGATTCCGATGCTTGACTATATGTTTACTGTATCCCTTGGACCTTCTTATTGACGATGAAACACAGAAATTGCATCAGAATTAAATACAAAAGACACAATGCCGACTTAAGTACAAGAAGACTGACTCTTCCTACTGACTATGATTTCAACATTTCCTGTGAGGCAGTTTTAGATTCCGATGCTTCACAATATGTTTACTGTATGCCTCGGACCTTCTTATTGACGATGAAACACAGAAATTGCATCGGAATTAAATAGGAAAGGCACAATGCGGACTGAAGTACAAGAAAACTTACTCTTCTTACTGTGTATGTTTTGAACCATTCCTGTGCCACTAGTTATAGATTCCGATTCTTCACTTTAGGTATACTGTATCTCTCTGACCTTCTTATTGACGATGAAACACAGAAATTGCATCAGAATTAAATACAAAAGACACAATACCGACTCAAGTACAAGAAGACTGGCTCTTCTTACTGTCTATGTTTCGAAACTTTCATGTGAGACTGGTTTTAGATTCCGATGCTTCACTTCTGGTTTACTGTATCCCTTGGATCTTGTAATTGACGACGAAACACAGAAATTGTATCGGAATTAAAAAGAAAAGGCACAATGCCGACTTAAGTACAAGAAAACTGACTCTTCTTACTGCCTATGTTTTGAACCATTCCTGTGACACTAGTTACACATTCCGATGCTTCACTTCAGGTGTACTGTATCCCTCTGACCTTCTTATTGACGATGAAACACAGAAACTGCAGCGCAATTAAATACAAAAGGCAAAATGTCGACTTAAGTACAATAAAACTGACTCTTCTTACTGTCTATGATTTCAAGCATTCCCGTGACACTAGTTATAGATTCCGATGATTCACTTTAGGTTTACTGTATCCCTCTGACCTTCTTATTGACGCTGAAACACAGAAATTGCATCGGAATTAAATACATAGGCACAATTCCGACTCAAGTACAAGAAGACTGGCTCTTCTTACTGTCTATGTTTTGAAACATTCCTGTGACACTAGCTATAGGTTCCGATGCTTCACTTCAGGTTAACTGTAGCCCTCTGACCTTCTTATTGACGATGAAACACAGAAATTGCATCGGAAATAAATACAAAAGGCACAATGCCGACCCATGTACAAGAAGACTGGCTCTTCTAACTGTCTATGATTTGAACCATTCCTGAGACACTAGTTATAGATTCCATTGCTTCACTTCAGGTTTACTGTATCCGTCTGACCTACGTATTGACGCTGAAACACAGAAATTGCATCGGAATTAAATACATAGGCACAATTCCGACTCAAGTACAAGAAGACTGGCTCTTCTTACAGTCTATGATTTGAAACATTCCTGTGACACTAGTTATAGGTTCCGATGCTTCACTTAAGGTTAACTGTATCCCTCAGACCGTCTTATTGAAGATGAAACACAGTAATTGCATCGGAATTAAATAGAAAAGGCACAATGCCCACTTAAGTACAAGAAAACAGACTCTTCTTACTGTCTATGTTTTGAAACATTCCGGTGAATCTAGTTATAGATTCCGATCGTTCACTTCAGGTTTTCTGTAACCCTCTGACCTTCTTATTGACGATGAAACACAGAAATTGCATCGGAATTAAATACAAAAGGCACAATGCCGACTTAATTCAAGAAGACTGACTCTTCCTACTGTCTATGATTTGAACCATCCCTGTGACACTAGTTATAGATTGCGATGCTTCACCTCGGGTTTACTGTATCCCTCTGACCTACTTATTGACGATGAAACACAGAAATTGCATCGGAATTAAATACAAAAGCACAATGCCGACTTAAGTACAAGAGAACTGTCTCTTAATACTGTCTATGATTTGAACCATTCCTGTGACACTAGTTATAGATTCCAATGCTTCACTTCAGGTTTACTGTATCCCACTGACCTACTTATTGACGATGAAACACAGAAATTGCATCGGAATTAATTACAAAAGGCACAATGCCGAATCGAGTTCAAGAAGACTGGCACTTCTTACTGTCTATGTTTTGAACCATTCCTGTGACACTAGTTATAGATTGCGATGCTTCACCTCGGCTTTACTGTATCCCTCTGACCTTCTAATTGACGATGAAACACAGAAATTGCATCGGAATTAATTACAAAAGGCACAATGCCGAATCGAGTTCAACAAGACTGGCTCTTCTTACTGTCTATGTTTAGAACCTTCCCTGTGAGACCAGTTTTACATTCCGATGCTTCACTTCAGGTTTACTGTATCCTTTGGACCTTCTTATTGACGATGAAACACAGAAATTGCATCGGAATTAAATACAAAAGACACAATGCCGACTCAAGTACAAGACGACTGGCTCTTCTTACTGTCTATGATTTGAACCATTCCTGTGACACTAGTTATAGATTCCGATGCTTCACTTCGGGTTTACTGTATCCCACTGACCTTCTTATTGGCGATGAAACACAGAAATTGCGTCGGAATTAAATACAAAAGGCACAATGCCGACTCAAGTACAAGAAGACTGGCTCTTCTTACTGTCTATGATTTGAACCATTCCTGTGATACTAGTTATAGATTCCGATGCTTCACTTCAGGATTACTGTATCCCTCGGACCTTCTTATTGACGATGAAACACAGAAATTGCATCGGAATCAAATAGAAAATGCACAATGCCGACTTAAGTACAAGAAAACTGACTCTTCTTACTGTCTATGTTTTGAAACATTCCTGTGACACTAGATCCACATTCCGATGCTTCACTTAGGGTTTAATGTATCCCTATGACCTTCTTATTGATGGTGAAACACAGAAATTGCAGCGGAATTAAATGCAAAAGGCAAAATGCCGACTTAAGTACAAGAAAACTGACTCTTCTTACTGTCTTTGTTTGAACCATTCCTGTGACACTAGTTATAGCTTTCGATGCTTCACTTCAGGTTTACTGTATCCCTCTGACCTTCTTATTGACGATGAAACATAGAAATTGCATCTGTATTAAATACAAAAGGCACAAGGCCGACTTAAGTATAAGAAATCTGACTCTTCTTACTGTCTATGCGTTTGAACCATTCCTGTGACACTAGTTATCGATTCCGATGCTTTACTTCAGGGTTACTGTATTGCTCTGACCTTCTTATTGACGATGAAACACAGAAATTGCATCGGAATTAAATACAAAAAGGACAATGCCGAATTAAGTACAAGAAAACTGACTCTTCTTACTGTCTATGTTTTGAACCATTCCTGTGACATTAGTTAGAGATTCCGATGCATTACTTCAGGTTTACTGTATCCCTCTGCCGTCTTATTGATGATGAAACACAGAAATTGCATCGGAATTAAATACATAAGCACAACGCCGACTTAAGTACAAGAGAACTGACTTTTCTTACTGTCTATGTTTTGAACCATTCCTGTGATACTAGTTATAGATTCTGATGCTTCACTTCGGGTTTACTGTATCCCACTGACCTTCTTATTGACGATGAAACACAGAAATTGCATCGGCATTAAATACAAAAGGCACAATGCCGTCTCAAGTACAAGAAGACTGGCTCTTCTTACTGTCTATGCTTTGAACCATTTCTGTGACACTAGTTATAGATTCCGATGCTTTACTTCAGGATTACTGTATCCCTCTGACCTTCTTATTGACGATGAAACACAGAAATTGCATCGGAATTAAATAGAGAAGGCACATTGCCGACTTAAGTACAAGAAATCTGACTCTTCTTACTGTCTATGGTTTGACCCATTCCCGTGACACTAGTCATAGATTCCGATGCTTCACTTCAGGTTTACTGTATCCCTCTGACCTTCTTATTGACGACGAAACACAGAAATTGCATCGGAATTAAATACAAAGGAACAATGCCGACTTAAGTACAAGAGAAATGTCTCTTCATACTGTCTATGTTTTGAATAATTCCTGTGACACTAGTTATAGATTACGATGCTTCACTTCAGGTTTACTGTATCCCACTGACCTACTTATTGTCGATGAAACACAGAAATTGCATCGGAATTAAATACAAATGGCACAATGCCGACTCAAGTACAAGAACATTGGCTCTTCTTACTGTCTATGTTTTGAACCATTCCTGTGACATTAGTTATAGATTCCGATGCATCACTTCAGGTTTACTGTATCCCTCTGACCGTCTTATTGACGATGAAACACTGAAATTGCATCGGACTTAAATACATAGGCACAATGCCGACTCAAGTACAAGAAGACTGGCTCTTCTTACTGTCTATGTTTTGAACCATTCCTGTGACACTAGTTATAGATTCTGATGCTTCACTTCAGGTTTACTGTATCCCTCTGACTTTCTTATTGACGATGAAACACAGAAATTGCATGGGAATTAAATAGAAAAAGCACAATCCGACTTAAGTATATGAAAACAGATTCTTCTTACTGTCTATGTTTTGAACCATTCCTGTGACACTAGTTATAGATTCCGATGCTTCACTTCAGGTTTACTGTATCCCTATGACCTTCTTATTGACGATGAAACACAGATATTGCAACGGAATTAAATGCAATAGGCACAATGCCGACATAAGTACAAGAAAACTGACTCTTCTTACAGTCTACGTTTTAAACTATTCATGTGACACTAGTTACACATTCCGATGCTTCACTTCAGGTTTATTGTATCCCTCTGACCTTCTTATTGTCGATGAAACACAGAAATTGCATCGGGATTAAATACAAAAGGCACAATGCCGACTTAAGTACAAGATATCTGACACTTATGACTGTCTATGTTTTGAACCATTCCTGTGACACTAGTTATCGATTCCGATGCTTCATTTCAGGTTTACTGTATCCCTCTGACCTTCTTATTGACGATGAAACACAGATTTTGTATCGGAATTAAATACAAAAGGCACAATGCCGACTTAAGTACAAGAAGACTGACTCTTCTTACTGACTATGTTTTGAACATTTCCTGTGAGACCAGTAATAGATTCCGATGCTTCACTATATGTTTACTGTATCCCTTCGACCTTCTTATTGACGATGAAACACAGAAATAGCATCGGAATTAAATAGAAAAGGCACAATGCGGACTTAAGTACTAGAAAACTGACTCTTCATACTGTGTATGCTTTGAACCATTCCTGTGACACTAGTTATAGATTCCGATGCTTCACTTCAGGTATACTGTATCTCTCTGACCTTCTTATTGACGATGAAACACAGAAATTGCATCGGAATTAAATACAAAAGGCACAATGCGCACTCCAGTACAAGAAGACTGGCTCTTCTTACTGTCTATGTTTTGAAACTTTCCTGTGAGACCGGTTTTAGATTCCGATGCTTCTCTTCAGGTTTACTGTATCCCTGGGATCTTCTTATTGACGACGAAACACAGAAATTGCATCGGAATTAAATAGAAAAGGCACAATGCGGACTTAAGTACAAGAACCTGACTCTTCTTACTGTCTATGTTTTGAACCATTCCTGTGACACTAGTTACACATTCCGATGCTTCACTTCAGGTTTATTGTATCCCTCTGACCTTCTTATTGTCGATGAAACACAGAAATTGCATCGGGATTAAATACAAAAGGCACAATGCCGACTTAAGTACAAGATATCTGACACTTCTTAATGTCTATGTTTTGACCCTCTCCCGTGACACTAGTTATAGATTCCAATGCTTCACTTCAGGTTTACTGTATCCCTCTGACCTTCGTATTGACGATGAAACACAGAAATTGCATCGTAATTAAATACAAAAGTCCAATGCCGAATTAAGTACAAGACAACTGTGTCTTCTTACTGTCTATGTTTTGAACCATTCCTGTGACACTAGTTATAGACTCCGATGCTTCACTTCAGGTTTACTATATCCCACTGACCTTCTTATTGACGATGAAACACAGAAATTGCATCGGAATTAAATACAAAAGGCACAATGCCGAATAAGTACAAGAAAACTGACTCTTCTTACTGTCTATCTTTTGAACCATTCCTGTGACACTAGTTATAGATTCCGATGCTTCACTTCAGGTTTACTGTATCCCTCTGACCTTCTTATTGACGATGATACACAGAAATTGCATCGGAATTAAATATAAAAGGCACAATGCCGACGTAGGTACAAGAAGACTGACTCTTCTTACTGTCTATGTTTTGAACTATTCCTGTTACACTAGTTATAGATTCCGATGCTTCACTTCAGGATTACTGTATCCCTGTGACCTTCTTATTGACGATGAAACACAGGAATTGCATCGGAATTAAATACATAGGCACAATGCCGACTCAAGTACAAGAAAACTGGCTCTTCTTACTGTCTATGTTTTGAACCATTCCTGTGACACTAGTTATTGACTCCGATGCTTCACTTCAGGTTTACTGTATCCCTCCGACCTTCCTATTGACGATGAAGCACAGAAATTGCATCAGAATTAAATAGAAAAGGCACATTGCCGAATTAAGTACAAGAAAACTGACTCTTCTTACTGTCTATGTTTTGACCCTCTCCCGTGACACTAGTTATAGATTCCTATGCTTCACTTCAGGTTTACTGTATCCCTCTGACCTTCGTATTGACGATGAAACACAGAAATTGCATCGTAATTAAATACAAAAGTCCAATGCCGAATTAAGTACAAGAGAACTGTCTCTTCTTACTGTCTATGATTTGAACCATTCCTGTGACACTAGTTATAGATTCCGATGCTTCACTTCAGGTTTACTATATCCCACTGACCTTCTTATTGACGATGAAACACAGAAATTGCATCGGAATTAAGTACAAATGGCACAATGCCGACTCAAGTACAAGAACACAGGCTCTTCTTACTGTCTATGGTTTGAACCATTCCTGTGACACTAGTTATAGATTCCGATGTTTCACTTCAGGTTTACTGTATCCCTCTGACCTTCTTATTGACAATGAAACAAAGAAATTGCATGGGAATTAAATAGAAAAGGCACAATGCCGACTGAAGTACATGAAAACAGATTCTTCTTACTATCTATGTTTTGAACCATTCCTGTAACACTAGTTATAGATTCCGATGCTTCACTTCAGGTTTACTGTATCCCTCTGACCTTCTTATTGACGATGAAACACAGAAATTGCATCGGAATTAAATACAAAAGTCACAATGCCGACTTAAGTACAAGAAAACTGACTCTTCTTACTGTCTATGGTTTGAACCATTCCTGTGACACTAGTTATCGATTCCGATGCTTCATTTCAGGTTAACTGTATCTTTCTGACCTTCTTATTGACGATGAGACACAGATATTGTATCGGAATTAAATACAAAAGGCACAATGCCGACTTAAGTACGAGTACAAGAAGACTGTGTCTTCCTACTGACTATGATTTCAACATTTATGTGAGACCAGTTTCAGATTCCGATGCTTCACTATATGTTTACTGTATTCCTTGGACCTTCTTATTGACGATGAAACACAGAAATTGCATCGGAATTAAATACTAAAGGCACAATGCCGACTTAAGTACAAGAAAACTGACTCTTCTTACTGTCTATGTTTTGAACCATTCCTGTGACACTAGTTATAGATTCCGATGCTTCACTTCAGGTTTACTGTATCCCTCTGACCTTCTTATTAACGATGAAACACAGAAATTTCATCAGAATTAAATACAAAAGGCACAATGCCGACTTAAGTACAAGAAAACTGACTCTTCTTACAGTCTATTTTTTAAACCATTCATGTGACACTAGTTATAGATTCCGATGCTTCATTTCAGGTTTACTGTATCTTTCTGACCTTCTTATTGACGATGAGACACAGATATTGTATCGGAATTAAATAGAAAAGGCACAATGCCCACTTAAGTACGAGTACAAGAAGACTGTGTCTTCCTACTGACTATGATTTCAACATTTCTGTGAGACCAGTTTTAGATTCCGATGCTTCACTATATGTTTACTGTCTTCCTTGGACCTTCTTATTGACGATGAAACACAGAAATTGCATCGGAATTAAATACAAAAGGCACAATGCCGACTTAAGTACAAGAAAACTGACTCTTCTTACTGTCTATGTTTTGAACCATTCCTGTGACACTAGTTATACATTCCGATGCTTCACTTCAGGTTTACTGTATCCCTCTGACCTTCTTATTAACGATGAAACACAGAAATTGCATCAGAATTAAATACAAAAGGCACAATGCCGACTTAAGTACAAGTAAACTGACTCTTCTTACAGTCTATTTTTTAAACCATTCAATTGACACTAGTTATAGATTCCGATGTTCACTTCAGGTTTACTGTATCCCTCTGACCTTCTTATTGACGATGAAACACAGAAATTGCATCGGAATTAAATACAAAAGGCACAATGCCGACTTAAGTACAAGAAAACTGACTCTTCTCACTGTCTATGGTTTGAACCTTTCCTGTGACACTAGTTATAGATTCCGATGCTTCATTTCAGGTTTACTGTATCCCTCTGACCTTCTTATTGACGATGAAACACAGATATTGTATCGGAATTAAATACAAAAGGCACAATGCCGACTTAAGTACAAGAAGACTGTGTCTTCCTACTGACTATGATTTCAACATTTCTGTGAGACCAGTTTTAGATTCCGATGCTTCACTAAATGTTTACTGTATTCCTTGGACCTTCTTATTGACGATGAAACACAGAAATTGCATCGGAATTAAATACAAAAGGCACAATGCCGACTTAAGTACAAGAAAACTGACTCTTCTTACTGTCTATGTTTTGAACCATTCCTGTGACACTAGTTATAGATTCCTATGCTTCACTTCAGGTTTACTGTATCCCTCTGACCTTCTTATTAACGAAGAAACACAGAAATTGAATCAGAATTAAATAGAAAAGGCACAATGCCGACTTAAGTACAAGAAAACTGACTATTCTTACTGTCTATGTTTTGAAGCATTCCCGTGACACTAGTTATAGATTGCGATTCTTCACTTCCGGTTTACTGTATCCCTCTGACCGTCTTATTGACGATGAAACACAGAACTTGCATCGGAATTAAATACATAGGCTTAATGCCGACTCAAGTACAAGAAGACTGGCTCTTCTTACTGTCTATGTTTTGAACCATTCCTGTGACACTAGTTATAGATTCCGATGCTTCACTTCAGGTTTACTGTATCCCTCTGACCTTCTTATTGACGATGAAACACAGAAATTTCATCAGAATTAAATAGAAAAGGCACAATGCCGACTTAAGTACAAGAAAACTGACTCTTCTTACTGACTATGTTTTGAAGCATTCCGTGACACTAGTTATAGATTGCGATGCTTCATTTCAGGTTTACTGTATCCCTCTGACCTTCTTATTGACGATGAAACACAGAAATAGCATCGGAATTAAATACAAAAGGCACAATGCCGACTTATGTACAAGAAAACTGACACTTCTTACTGTCTTTCCTTTGAACCATTCCTGTGACGCTAGTTACAGCTTTCGATGCTTCACTTCCGGTTTACTGTATCCCTCTGACCTTCTTATTGACGATGAAACACAGAAATTGCATCGGAATTAAATAGAAAAGGCACATTGCCGACTTAAGTACAAGAAAACTGACTCTTCTTACTGTCTATGTTTTGACCCATTCCCGTGACACTAGTTATAGATTCCGATGCTTCTCTTCAGGTTAACTGTATCCCTCTGACCTTCTTATTGACGATGAAACACAGAAATTGCATCAGAATTAAATACAAAAGTACAATACCGAATTAAGTACAAGAGAACTGTCTCTTCTTACTGTCTATGTTTTGAACCATTCCTGTGACACTAGTTATAGATTTCGATGCTTCACTTCTGGTTTACTGTATCCCACTGACCTTCTTATTGACGATGAAACACAGAAATTGCATCGGAATTAAATACAAATGGCACAATGCCGACTCAAGTACAAGAACACTGGTTTTTCTTACTGTCTATGGTTTGAACCATTCCTGTGACACTAGTTATAGATTCCGATGCTTCACTTCAGGTTTACTGTATCCCTCTGACCTTCTTATTGACGATAAAAAACAGAAATTGCATCGGAATTAAATACAAAAGGCACAATGCCGACTTAAGTACAAGAAAACTGACTCTTCTTACTGTCTATGGTTTGAACCATTCCTGTGACACTAGTTATAGATTCCGATGCTACATTTCAGGTTTACTGTATCTTTCTGACCTTCTTATTGACGATGAGACACAGATATTGTATCGGAATTTAATACAAAAGGTACAATGCCGACTTAAGTACAAGAAGACTGTGTCTTCCTACTGACTATGATTTCAACATTTCTGTGAGACCAGTTTTAGATTCCGATGCTTCACTATATGTTTACTGTATTCCTTGGACCTTCTTATTGACGATGAAACACAGAAATTGCATCGGAATTAAATACAAAAGGCACAATGCCGACTTAAGTACAAGAAAACTGACTCTTCTTACTGTCTATGTTTTGAACCATTCCTGTGACACTAGTTATAGATTTCGATGCTTCACTTCAGGTTTACTGTATGCCACTGACCTTCTTATTGACGATGAAACACAGAAATTGCATCGGAATTAAATACAAATGGCACAATGCCGACTCAAGTACAAGAACACTGGTTTTTCTTACTGTCTATCGTTTGAACCATTCCTGTGACACTAGTTATAGATTCCGATGCTTCACTTCAGGTTTACTGTATCCCTCTGACCTTCTTATTGACGATGAAACACAGAAATTGCATCGGAATTAAATACAAAAGGCACAATGCCGACTTAAGTACAAGAAAACTGACTCTTCTTACTGTCTATGGTTTGAACCATTCCTGTGACACTAGTTATAGATTCCGATGCTACATTTCAGGTTTACTGTATCTTTCTGACCTTCTTATTGACGATGAGACACACATATTGTATCGGAATTTAATACAAAAGGCACAATGCCGACTTAAGTACAAGAAGACTGTGTCTTCCTACTGACTATGATTTCAACATTTCTGTGAGACCAGTTTTAGATTCCGATGCTTCACTATATGTTTACTGTATTCCTTGGACCTTCTTATTGACGATGAAACACAGAAATTGCATTGGAATTAAATACAAAAGGCACAATGCCGACTTAAATACAAGAAAACTGACTCTTCTTACTGACTATGTTTTGAACCATTCCTGTGACACTAGTTATAGATTCCAATGCTTCACTTCAGGTTTACTGTATCCCTCTGACCTTCTTATTAACGAAGAAACACAGAAATTGCATCAGAATTAAATAGAAAAGGCACAATGCCGTTTTAAGTACAAGAAAACTGACTCTTCTTACTGTCTATGTTTTGAAGCATTCCCGTGACACTAGTTATAGATTGCGATTCTTCACTTCCGGTTTACTGTATCCCTCTGACCGTCTTATTGACGATGAAACACAGAACTTGCATCGGAATTAAATACATAGGCTTAATGCCGACTCAAGTACAAGAAGACTCGCTCTTCTTACTGTCTATGTTTTGAACCATTCCTGTGACACTAGTTATAGATTCCGATGCTTCACTTCAGGTTTACTGTATCCCTCTGACCTTCTTATTGACGATGAAACACAGAAATTGCATCAGAATTAAATAGAAAAGGCACAATGCCGACTCAAGTACAAGAAGACTGGCTCTTCTTACTGTCTATGCTTTGAACCATTCCTGCGACACTAGTTATAGATTCCGATGCTTCACTATATGTTTACTGTATCCCTTGGACCTTCTTATAGACGATGAATCACAGAAATTGCATCGGAATTAAATACAAAAGGCACAATGCCGACTTAAGTACAAGAAAACTGACACTTCTTACTGTCTATGTTTTGAACCATTCCTGTGACACTAGTTATAGATTCTGATGCTTCACTTCGTTTTTACTGTATCCCACTGACCTTCTTATTGACGATGAAACACAGAAATTGCATAGGAATTAAATACAAAAGGCACAATGCCGACTCAGGTACAAGAAGACTGGCTCTTCTTACTGTCTATGATTTGAACCATTCCTGTGACACTAGTTATAGATTACGTTGCTTCACTTCAGGATCACTGTATCCCCCTGACCTTCTTATTGACGATGAAACACAGAAATTGCATCGGAATTAAATACATAGGCACAATGCCGACTCAAGTGCAAGAAGACTGGCTCTTCTTACTGTCTGTGTTTTGAACCATTCCTGTGACACAAGTTATAGATTCCGATGCTTCACTTCAGGTTCACAGTATCCCTCTGACCTTCTTATTGACGATGAAACACAGATATTGCATCAGAATTAATTACAAAAGACACAATGCTGACTTAAGTACAAGAAGGCTGACTCTTCCTACTGACTATGATTTCAACATTTCCTGTGAGACCAGCTTTAGATTCCGATGCTTCACTATATGTTTACTGTATCTCTTGGATCTTCTGATTGACGATGAAACATAGAAATAGCATCGGAATTAAATACAAAAGGCACAATGCCGACTCAAGTACAAGAATACTGGCTCTTCTTACTGTCTATAGTTTGAATCATTCCTGTGACACTAGTTATAGATTCCGATGCTTCACTTCAGGTTTACTGTATCCCTCTGACCTTCTTATTGACGATGAGACACAGATACTGTATCGGAATTAAATACAAAAGGCACAATGCCGACTTAAGTACAAGAAGACTGACTCTTCCTACTGACTATGATATCAACATTTCCTGTGAGACCAGTTTTAGATTCCGATGCTTCACTATATGTTTACTGTATTCCTTCGACCTTCTTATTGACGATGAATCACAGAAATTGCATCGGAATTAAATACAAAAGGCACAATGCCGACTTAAGTACAAGAAAACTGACACTTCTTACTGTCTATGTTTTGAACCATTCCTGTGACACTAGTTATAGATTCTGATGCTTCACTTCGTTTTTACTGTATCCCACTGACCTTCTTATTGACGATGAAACACAGAAATAGCATAGGAATTAAATACAAAAGGCACAATGCCGGCTCAGGTACAAGAAGACTGGCTCTTCTTACTGTCTATGATTTGAACCATTCCTGTGACACTAGTTATAGATTCCGTTGCTTCACTTCAGGATCACTGTATCCCTCTGACCTTCTTATTGACGATGAAACACAGAAATTGCATCGGAATTAAATACATAGGCACAATGCCGACTCAAGTGCAAGAAGACTGGCTCTTCTTACTGTCTATGTTTTGAACCATTCCTGTGACACTAGTTATAGATTCCGATGCTTCACTTCAGGTTCACAGTATCCCTCTGACCTTCATATTGACGATGAAACACAGAAATTGCATCGGAATTAAATACAAAAGTACAATGCCGATTTAAGTACAAGAGAACTGCCTCTTCTTACTGTCTATGTTTTGAACCATTCCTGTGACACTAGTTATAGATTCCGATGCTTCACTTTAGGTTTACTGTATCCCTCTGACCTTCTTATTGACGATGAAACACAGAAATTGCATCGGAATTAAATACAAAAGGCACAATGCCGACTTAAGTACGAGTACTACAAGACTGTATCTTCCTACTGACTATGATTTCAACATTTCTGTGAGACCAGTTTTAGATTCCGATGCTTCACTATATGTTTACTGTATTCCTTGGACCTTCTTATTGACGATGAAACACAGAAATTGCATCGGAATTAAATACTAAAGGCACAATGCCGACTTAGGTACAAGAAAACTGACTCGTCTTACTGTCTATGTTTTGAACCATTCCTGTGACACTAGTTATAGATTCCGATGCTTCACTTCAGGTTTACTGTATCCCTCTGACCTTCTTATTAACGATGAGACTCAGAAATTGCATCAGAATTAAATACAAAAGGCACAATGCCGACTTAAGTACAAGAAAACTGACTCTTGTTACAGTCTATTTTTTAAACCATTCATGTGACACTAGTTATAGATTCCGATGCTTCATTTCAGGTTTACGGTATCTTTCTGACCTTCTTATTGACGATGAGACACAGATATTGTATCGGAATTAAATACAAAAGGCACAATGCCCACTTAAGTACGAGTACAAGAAGACTATGTCTTCCTACTGACATTGATTTCAACATTTCTGTGAGACCAGTTTTAGATTCCGATGCTTCACTATATGTTTACTTTCTTCCTTGGACCTTCTTATTGACGATGAAACACAGATATTGCATCGGAAATAAATACAAAAGGCACAATGCCGACTTAAGTACAAGAAAACTGACTCTTCTTACTGTCTATGGTTTGAACCATTCCTGTGACACTAGTTATAGATTCCGATGCTTCATTTCAGGTTTACTGTATCCCTCTGACCTTCTTATTGACGATGAGACACAGATATTGTATCGGAATTAAATACAAAAGGCACAATGCCGACTTAAGTACAAGAAAACTGACTCTTCTCACAGTCAATCTTTTAAACCATTCATTTGACACTAGTTATAGATTCCGATGTTCACTTCAGGTTTACTGTATCCCTCTGACCTTCTTGTTGACGATGAAACACAGAAATTGCATCGGAATTAAATACAAAAGGCACAATGCCGACTTAAATACAAGGAAACTGACTCTTCTTACTGTCTATGGTTTGAACCATTCCTGTGACACTAGTTATAGATTCCGATGCTTCATTTCAGGTTTACTGTATCCCTCTGACCTTCTTATTGACGATGAGACACAGATATTGTATCGGAATTAAATACAAAAGGCACAATGCCGACTTAAGTACAAGAAGACTGACTCTTCCTACTGACTATGATTTCAACATTTCCTGTGAGACCAGTTTTAGATTCCGATGCTTCACTATATGTTTACTGTATTCCTTGGACCTTCTTATTGACGATGAATCACAGAAATTGCATCGGAATTAAATACAAAAGGCACAATCCGGACTTAAGTACAAGAAAACTGACTCTTCTTACTGTCTATGTTTTGAATTATTCCTGTGACACTAGTTATAGGTTCTGATGCTTCACTTCGTTTTTACTGTATCCCACTGACCTTCTTATTGACGATGAAACACAGAAATTGCAACGGAATTAAATACAATAGGCACAATGGCGACTCAAGTACAAGAAGACTGGCTCTTCTTACTGTCTATGATTTGAACCATTCCTGTGACACTAGTTATAGATTCCGATGCTTCACTTTAGGATCACTGTATCCCTCTGACCTTCTTATTGACGATGAAACACAGAAATTGCATCGGAGTTAAATACATAGGCACAATGCCGACTCAAGTACAAGAAGACTGGCCCTTCTTGCTGCCTATGTTTTGAACCATTCCTGTGACACTGGTTATAGATTCCGATGCTTCACTTCAGGTTCACAGTATCCCTCTGACCTTCTTATTGACGATGAAACACAGAAATTGCATCGGAATTAAATAGAAAAGGCACATTGCCGACTTAAGTAGAAGAAAACTGACTCTTCTGACTGTCTATGTTTTGACCCATTCCCGTGACACTAGTTATAGATTCCGATGCTTCACTTCAGGTTTACTGTATCCCTCTGACCTTCTTATTGACGATGAAACACAGAAATTGCATCGGAATTAAATACAAAAGGCACAATGCCGACTTAAGTACAAGAAAACTGACTCTTCTTACTGTCTATGTTTTGAACCATTCCTGTGACACTAGTTATAGATTCCGATGCTTCACTTCAGGTTTACTGTATCTCACTGACCTTCTTATTGCCGATGAAACACAGAAATTGCATCGGAATTAAATAGAAAAGGCACAATGCCGACTTAAGAACAAGAAAACTGACTCTTCTTACTGTGTATGTTTTGAACCATTCCTGTGACTCTAGTTATAGATTCCGATGCTTCACTTCAGGTTTACTGTATCCCTCTGACCTTCTTATTAACGATGAAACACAGAAATTGCATCAGAATTAAATAGAAAAGGCACAATGCCGACTTAAGTACAAGAAAACTGACTCTTCTTACTGTCTATGTTTTGAAGCATTCCGTGACACTAGTTATAGATTGCGATGCTTCACTTCAGGTTTACTGTATCCCTGTGACCTTCTTATTGACGATGAAACACAGAAATTGCATCGAAATTAAATACAAAAGCACAATGCCGACTTAATTACAAGGGAACTGACTCTTCCTACTGTCTATGTTTTGAACCATTCCTGTGACACTAGTTATAGATTCTGATGCTACACTTCGTTTTTACTGTATCCCACTGAACTTCTTATTGACGATGAAACACAGGAATTGCATCGGAATTAAGTACAAAAGGCACAATGCCGACTCAAGTACAAGAAGACTGGCTCTTCTTACTGTCTATGATTTGAACCATTCCTGTGACACTAGTTATAGATTCCGATGCTTCACTTCAGGATCACTGTATCCCTCTGACCTTCTTATTGACGATGAAGCACAGAAATTGCATCGGAATTAATTACATAGGCACAATGCCGACTCAAGTGCAAGAAGTTTTGCTCTTCTTACTGTCTATGTTTTGAACCATTCCTGTGACACTAGTTATAGATTCCGATGCTTCACTTCAGGTTTACTGTATCCCTCTAACTTTCTTATTGACGATGAAACACAGAAATTGCATCGGAATCAAATAGAAAAGTCACAATGCCGACTTAAGTACAAGAAAACTGACTCTTCTTACTGTCTATGTTTTGAACCATTCCTGTGACACTAGTTACACATTCCGATGCTTCACTTCAGGTTTACTTTAACCCCCTGACCTTCTTATTGACGATGAAATACAGAAATTGCAGCGGAATTAAATACTAAAGGCATAATGCCGACTTAAGTACAAGAAAACTGACTCTTCTTACTGTCTTTCTTTTTTTAACCATTCCTGTGACGCTAGTTACAGCTTTCGATGCTTCACTTCCGGTTTACTGTATCCCTCTGACCTTCTTATTGACGATGAAACACAGAAATAGCATCAGAATTAAATACAAAAGGCACAATGCCGACTTATGTACAAGAAAACTGACACTTCTTACTGTCTTTCTTTTGAACCATTCCTGTGACGCTAGTTACAGCTTTCGATGCTTCACTTCCGGTTTACTGTATCCCTCTGACCTTCTTATTGACGATGAAACACAGAAATAGCATCGGAATTAAATACAAAAGGCACAATGCCGATTAAGTACAAGAATCTGACTCTTCCTACTGTCTATGCCTTTGAACCATCCTGTGACACTAGTTATCGATTCCGATGCTTCACTTCAGGTTTACTGTATCGCTCAGACCTTCTTATTGACGATGAAACACAGAAATTGCATCGGAATTAAATACAAAAGGCACAATGCTGACTTAAGTACAAGAAGACTTACTTTTCTTACTGTCTATGTTTTGAACCATTCCAGTGATACTAGTTATAGATTCCGATGCTTCACTTCGGGTTTACTGTATCCCACTGACCTTCTTATTGACGATGAAACACAGAAATTGCATCGGAATTAATTACAAAAGGGACAATGCCGACTCAAGTACAAGAAGACTTGCTCTTCTTACTGTCTATGTTTTTAACCATTCCTGTGACACTAGTTATAGATTCCGATGCTTCACTTCAGGTTTACTGTATCACTCTGACCTTCTTATTGACGATGAAACACGGAAATTGAATCAAAATTAATCAGAAAATTCACAATGCTGACTTAATTACAAGAAAACTAACTCTTCTTACTGTCGATATTTTGAACCTTTCCTGTGAGACCAGTTTTAGATTGCGATGCTTCATTTCAGGTTTACTGTATCCCTTGGACCTTCTTATTGACGATGAAACACAGATATTGCATCGGAATTAAATACAAAAGCACAATGCCGACTTAAGTACAGGAGAACTGTCTCTTCTTACTGTCTATGTTTTGAACCATTCCTGTGACACTAGTTATAGATTCCGATGCTTCACATTGGGTTTACTGTATCCCACTGACCTTCTTATTGACGATGAAACACAGAAATTGCATCGGAATTTAATACAAAAGGCACAATGCCGACTCAAGTACAAGAAGACTGGCTCTTCTTACTGTCTATGCTTTGAACCATTCCTGCGACACTAGTTATAGATTCCCATGCTTCACAATATGTTTACTGTATCCCTTGGACCTTCTTATTGACGATGAAACACAGATATTGCATCAGAATTAATTACAAAAGACACAATGCTGACTTAAGTACAAGAAGACTGACTCTTCCTACTGACTATGATTTCAACATTTCCTGTGAGACCAGCTTTAGATTCCGATGCTTCACTATATGTTTACTGTATCCCTTGGATCTTCTGATTGACGATGAAACACAGAAATTGCATAGGAATTAAATAGAAAAGGCACAATGCGGACATAAGTACTAGAAAACTGACTCTTCCTACTGTGTATGTTTTGAACCATTCCTGTGACACTAGTTATAGATTCCGATGCTTCACTTCAGGTATACTGTATCTCTCTGACCTGCTTATTGACGATGAAACACAGAAATTGCATCGGAATTGAATACAAAAGGCACAATGCCGACTTAAGTACAAGAAAACTGACTCTTCTTTCTGTCTATGCTTTGACCCATTCCCGTGACACTAGTTATAGATTCCGATGCTTCACTTCAGGTTTACTGTATCCCTCTGAGCTTCTTATTAACGATGAAACACAGAAATTGCATCAGAATTAAATACAAAAGGCACAATGCCGACTTAAGTACAAGAAAACTGACTCTTCTTACAGTCTATCTTTTAAACCATTCATGTGACACTAGTTATAGATTCCGATGTTCACTTCAGGTTTACTGTATCCCTCTGACCTTCTTGTTGACGATGAAACACAGAAATTGCATCGGAATTAAATACAAAAGGCACAATGCCGACTTATGTACAAGGAAACTGACTCTTCTTACTGTCTATGGTTTGAACCATTCCTGTGACACTAGTTATAGATTCCGATGCTTCATTTCAGGTTTACTGCATCCCTCTGACCTTCTTATTGACGATGAGACAGAGATATTGTATCGGAATTAAATACAAAAGGCACAATGCCGACTTAAGTACAAGAAGACTGACTCTTCCTACTGACTATGATTTCAACATTTCCTGTGAGACCAGTTTTAGATTCCGATGCTTCACTATATGTTTACTGTATTCCTTGGACCTTCTTATTGACGATGAATCACAGAAATTGCATCGGAATTAAATACAAAAGGCACAATGCGGACTTAAGTACAAGAAAACTGACTCTTCCTACAGTCTATGATTTGAACCATTCCTGTGACACCAGTTATAGATTCCGATGCTTCACTTCAGGATCACTGTATCCCTCTGACCTTCTTATTGACGATGAAACACAGAAATTGCATCGGAATTAAATACATAGGCACAATGCGGACTCAAGTACAAGAAGACTGGCTCTTCTTGCTGCCTATGTTTTGAACCATTTCTGTGACACTGGTTATAGATTCCGATGCTTCACTTCAGGTTCACAGTATCCCTCTGACCTTCTTATTGACGATGAAACACAGAAATTGCATCGGAATTAAATAGAAAAGGCACATTGCCGACTTAAGTAGAAGAAAACTGACTCTTCTTACTGTCTATGTTTTGACCCATTCCCGTGACACTAGTTATAGATTCCGATGCTTCACTTCAGGTTTACTGTATCCCTGTGACCTTCTTATTGACGATGAAACACAGAAATTGCATAGGAATTAAATACAAAAGTACAATGCAAATACAAAAGTACAATGCACTAAGTACAAGAGAACTGTCTCTTCTTACTGTCTATGTTTTGAACCATTCCTGTGACACTAGTTATAGATTCCGATGCTTCACTTCAGGTTTACTGTATCCCACTGACCCTCTTATTGACGATGAAACACAGAAATAGCATCGGATTTAAATACAAATGGCACAATGCCGACTCAAGTACAAGAACACTGGCTCTTCTTACTGTCTATGGTTTGAACCATTCCTGTGACACTAGTTATAGATTCCGATGCTTCACTTCAGGTTTACTGTATCTCACTGACCTTCTTATTGACGATGAAACACAGAAATTGCATCGGAATTAAATAGAAAAGGCACAATGCCGACTTAAGTACAAGAAAACTGACTCTTCTTACTGTCTATGTTTTGAACCATTCCTGTGACACTAGTTATAGATTCCGATGCTTCACTTCAGGTTTACTGTATCTCACTGACCTTCTTATTGACGATGAAACACAGAAATTGCATCGGAATTAAATAGAAAAGGCACAATGCCGACTTAAGTACAAGAAAACTGACTCTTCTTACTGTCTATGTTTTGAACCATTCCTGTGACACTAGTTATAGATTCCCATGCTTCACTTCAGGTTTCCTGTATCCCACTGACCTTCTTATTAACGATGCAACACAGAAATTGCATCAGAATTAAATAGAAAAGGCACAATGCCGACTTAAGTACAAGAAAGCTGACTCTTCTTACTGTCTATGTTTTGAAGCATCCCCGTGACACTAGTTATGGATTGCGATGCTTCACTTCCGGTTTACTGTATCCCTCTGACCGTCTTATTGACGATGAAACACAGAACTTGCATCGGAATTAAATACATAGGCTTAATGCCGACTCAAGTACAAGAAGACTGGCTCTTCTTACTGTCCATGTTTTGAACCATTCCTGTGACACTAGTTATAGATTCCGATGCTTCACTTGAGGTTTACTGTATCCCTCTGACCTTCTTATTGACGATGAAACACAGAAATTGCATCGGAATTAATTACATAGGCACAATGCCGACTCAAGTACAAGAAGTTTGGCTCTTCTTACTGTCTATGTTTTGAACCATTCCTGGGACACTAGTTATAGATTCCGATGCTTCACTTCAGGTTTACTGTATCCCTCTGACCTTCTTATTAACGATGAAACACAGAAATTGCATCAGAATTAAATACAAAAGGCACAATGCCGACTTAAGTACAAGAAAACTGACTCTTCTTACAGTCTATTTTTTAAACCACTCATGTGACACTAGTTATGGATTCCGATGTTCACTTCAGGTTTACTGTATCCCTCTGACCTTCTTATTGACGATGAAACACAGAAATTGCATCGGAATTAAATGCAAAAGGCACAATGCCGACTTAAGTACAAGAAAACTGACTCTTCTTACTGTCTATGGTTTGAACCATTCCTGTGACACTAGTTATAGATTCCGATGCTTCATTTCAGGTTTACTGTATCCCTCTGACCTTCTTATTGACGATGAGACACAGATATTGTGTCGGAATTAAATACAAAAGGCACAATGCCGACGAAAGTACAAGAAGACTGACTCTTCCTACTGACTATGATTTCAACATTTCCTGTGAGACCAGTTTTAGATTCCGATGCTTCTTTATATGTTTACTGTATTCCTTGGAACTTCTTATTGACGATGAATCACAGAAATTGCATCGGAATTAAATACAAAAGGCACAATGCCGACTTAAGTACAAGAAAACTGACTCTTCTTACTGTCTATGTTTTGAACCATTCCTGTGACACTAGTTATAGGTTCTGATGCTTCACTTCGTTTTTACTGTATCCCACTGACCTTCTTATTGACGATGAAACACAGAAATTGCATCGGAATTAAATACAAAAGGCACAATGCCGACTCAAGTACAAGAAGACTGGCTCTTCTTACTGTCTATGATTTGAACCATTCCTGTGACACTAGTTATAGATTCCGATGCTTCACTTCAGGATCACTGTATACCTCTGACCTTCTTATTGACGATGAAACACAGAAATTGCATCGGAATTAATTACATAGGCACAATGCCGACTCAAGTACAAGAAGTTTGGCTCTTCTTACTGTCTATGTTTTGAACCATTCCTGTGACACTAGTTATAGATTCCGATGCTTCACTTCAGGTTTACTGTATCCCTCTGACCTTCTTATTAACGATGAAACACAGAAATTGCATCAGAATTAAATACAAAAGGCACAATGCCGACTTAAGTACAAGAAAACTGACTCTTCTTACAGTCTATCTTTTAAACCATTCATGTGACACTAGTTATAGATTCCGATGTTCACTTCAGGTTTACTGTATCCCTCTGACCTTCTTATTGACGATGAAACACAGAAATTGCATCGGAATTAAATACAAAAGGCACAATGCCGACTTAAGTACAAGAAAACTGACTCTTCTTACTGTCTATGGTTTGAACCATTCCTGTGACACTAGTTATAGATTCCGATGCTTCATTTCAGGTTTACTGTATCCCTCTGACCTTCTTATTGACGATGAGACACAGATATTGTATCGGAATTAAATACAAAAGGCACAATGCCGACTTAAGTACAAGAAGACTGACTCTTCCTACTGACTATGATTTCAACATTTCCTGTGAGACCAGTTTTAGATTCCGATGCTTCTTTATATGTTTACTGTATTCCTTGGAACTTCTTATTGACGATGAATCACAGAAATTGCATCGGAATTAAATACAAAAGGCACAATGCCGACTCAAGTACAAGAAGACTGGCTCTTCTTACTGTCTATGATTTGAACCATTCCTGTGACACTAGTTATAGATTCCGATGCTTCACTTCAGGATCACTGTATCCCTCTGACCTTCTTATTGACGATGAAACACAGAAATTGCATCGGAATTAAATACATAAGCACAATGCCGACTCAAGTACAAGCAGACTGGCTCTTCTTGCTGCCTATGTTTTGAACCATTCCTGTGACACTGGTTATAGATTCCGATGCTTCACTTCAGGTTCACAGTATCCCTCTGACCTTCTTATTGACGATGAAACACAGAAATTGCATCGGAATTAAATAGAAAAGGCACATTGCCGACTTAAGTAGAAGAAAACTGACTCTTCTTACTGTCTATGTTTTGACCCATTCCCGTGACACTAGTTATAGATTGCGATGCTTCACTTCAGGTTTACTGTATCCCTCTTACCTTCTTATTGACGATGAAACACAGAGATTGCACCGAAATTAAATACAAAATCACAATGCCGACTTAAGTACAAGGGAACTGACTCTTCCTACTGTCTATGTTTTGAACCATTCCTGTGACACTAGTTATAGATTCTGAAGCTTCACTTCGTTTTTACTATATCCCACTGACCTTCTTATTGACGATGAAACACAGAAATTGCATCGGAATTAAATACAAAAGGCACAATGCCGACTCAAGTACAAGAAGACTGGCTCTTCTTACGGTCTATGATTTGAACCATTCCTGTGACACTAGTTATAGATTCCGATGCTTCACTTCAGGATCACTGTATCCCTCTGACCTTCTTATTGACGATGAAACACAGATATTGCATCGGAATTAATTACATAGGCACAATGCCAACTCAAGTACAAGAAGTTTGGCTCTTCTTACTGTCTATGTTTTGAACCATTCCTGTGACACTAGTTATAGATTCCGATGTTCACTTCAGGTTTACTGTATCCCTCTGACCTTCTTATTGACGATGAAACACAGAAATTGCATCGGAATTAAATACAAAAGGCACAATGCCGACTTAAGTACAAGAAAACTGACTCTTCTTACTGTCTATGGTTTGAACCATTCCTGTGACACTAGTTATAGATTCCGATGCTTCATTTCAGGTTTACTGTATCCCTCTGACCTCCTTATTGACGATGAGACACAGATATTGTATCGGAATTAAATACAAAAGGCACAATGCCGACTTAAGTACAAGAAGACTGACTCTTCCTACAGTCTATGATTTCAACATTTCCTGTGAGACCAGTTTTAGATTCCGATGCTTCACTATATGTTTACTGTATTCCTTAGACCTTCTTATTGACGATGAATCAAAGAAATTGCATCGGAATGAAATACAAAAGGCACAATGCCGACTTCAGTACAAGAAAACTGACTCTTCTTACTGTCTATGTTTTGAAGCATTCCGTGACACTAGTTATAGATTGCGATGCTTCACTTCAGGTTTACTGTATTCCTGCGACCTTCTTATTGACGATGAAACACAGAAATTGCATCGAAATTAAATACAAAAGCACAATGCCGACTTAAGTACAAGGGAACTGACTCTTCCTACTGTCTATGCTTTGAACCATTCCTGTGACACTAGTTATAGATTCTGATGCTTCACTTCGTTTTTACTGTATCCCACTGACCTTCTTATTGACGATGAAACACAGGAATTGCATCGGAATTAAATACAAAAGGCACAATGCCGACTCAAGTACAAGAAGACTGGCTCTTCTTACTGTCTATGATTTGAACCATTCCTGTGACACTAGTTATAGATTCCGATGCTTCACTTCAGGATCACTGTATCCCTCTGACCTTCTTATTGACGATGAAACACAGAAATTGCATCGGAATTAAATACAAAAGGCACAATGCCGACTTAAGTACAAGAAAACTGACTCTTCTTACTGTCTATGTTTTGACCCATTCCCGTGACACTAGTTATAGATTGCGATGCTTCACTTCAGGTTTACTGTATCCCTCTTACCTTCTTATTGACGATGAAACACAGAGATTGCACCGAAATTAAATACAAAATCACAATGCCGACTTAAGTACAAGGGAACTGACTCTTCCTACTGTCTATGTTTTGAACCATTCCTGTGACACTAGTTATAGATTCTGAAGCTTCACTTCGTTTTTACTATATCCCACTGACCTTCTTATTGACGATGAAACACAGAAATTGCATCGGAATTAAATACAAAAGGCACAATGCCGACTCAAGTACAAGAAGACTGGCTCTTCTTACGGTCTATGATTTGAACCATTCCTGTGACACTAGTTATAGATTCCGATGCTTCACTTCAGGATCACTGTATCCCTCTGACCTTCTTATTGACGATGAAACACAGATATTGCATCGGAATTAATTACATAGGCACAATGCCAACTCAAGTACAAGAAGTTTGGCTCTTCTTACTGTCTATGTTTTGAACCATTCCTGTGACACTAGTTATAGATTCCGATGTTCACTTCAGGTTTACTGTATCCCTCTGACCTTCTTATTGACGATGAAACACAGAAATTGCATCGGAATTAAATACAAAAGGCACAATGCCGACTTAAGTACAAGAAAACTGACTCTTCTTACTGTCTATGGTTTGAACCATTCCTGTGACACTAGTTATAGATTCCGATGCTTCATTTCAGGTTTACTGTATCCCTCTGACCTTCTTATTGACGATGAGACACAGATATTGTATCGGAATTAAATACAAAAGGCACAATGCCGACTTAAGTACAAGAAGACTGACTCTTCCTACAGTCTATGATTTCAACATTTCCTGTGAGACCAGTTTTAGATTCCGATGCTTCACTATATGTTTACTGTATTCCTTAGACCTTCTTATTGACGATGAATCAAAGAAATTGCATCGGAATGAAATACAAAAGGCACAATGCCGACTTCAGTACAAGAAAACTGACTCTTCTTACTGTCTATGTTTTGAAGCATTCCGTGACACTAGTTATAGATTGCGATGCTTCACTTCAGGTTTACTGTATTCCTGCGACCTTCTTATTGACGATGAAACACAGAAATTGCATCGAAATTAAATACAAAAGCACAATGCCGACTTAAGTACAAGGGAACTGACTCTTCCTACTGTCTATGCTTTGAACCATTCCTGTGACACTAGTTATAGATTCTGATGCTTCACTTCGTTTTTACTGTATCCCACTGACCTTCTTATTGACGATGAAACACAGGAATTGCATCGGAATTAAATACAAAAGGCACAATGCCGACTCAAGTACAAGAAGACTGGCTCTTCTTACTGTCTATGATTTGAACCATTCCTGTGACACTAGTTATAGATTCCGATGCTTCACTTCAGGATCACTGTATCCCTCTGACCTTCTTATTGACGATGAAACACAGAAATTGCATCGGAATTAAATACAAAAGGCACAATGCCGACTTAAGTACAAGAAAACTGACTCTTCTTACTGTCTATGTTTTGAAGCATTCCGTGACACTAGTTATAGATTCCGATGCTTCACTTCAGGTTTACTGTATCCCTCTAACTTTCTTATTGACGATGAAACACAGAAATTGCATCGGAATCACATAGAAAAGTCCCAATGCCGACTTAAGTACAAGAAAACTGACTCTTCTTACTGTCTATGTTTTGAACCATTCCTGTGACACTAGTTACACATTCCGATGCTTCACTTCAGGTTTACTGTAACCCCCTGACCTTCTTATTGACGATGAAATACAGAAATTGCATCGGAATTAAATACTAAAGGCAAAATGCCGACTTAAGTACAAGTAAACTGACTCTTCTTACTGTCTTTCTTTTGAACTATTCCTGTGACGCTAGTTACAGCTTTCGATGCTTCTCTTCCGGTTTACTGTATCCCTCTGACCTTCTTATTGACGATGAAACACAGAAATAGGATCGGAATTAAATACAAAAGGCACAATGCCGACTTAAGTACAAGAAAACTGACTCTTCTTACTGTCTATGGTTTGAACCATTCCTGTGACACTAGTTATAGATTCCGATGCTTCATTTCAGGTTTACTGTATCTTTCTGACCTTCTTATTGACGATGAGACACAGATATTGTATCGGAATTTAATACAAAAGGCACAATGCCGACTTAAGTACAAGAAGACTGTGTCTTCCTACTGACTATGATTTCAACATTTCTGTGAGACCAGTTTTAGAATCCGAAGCTTCACTATATGTTTACTGTATTCCTTGGACCATCTTATTGACGATGAAACACAGAAATTGCATCGGAATTAAATACAAAAGGCACAATGCCGACTTAAGTACAAGAAAACTGACTCTACTTACTGTCTATGTTTTGAACCATTCCTGTGACACTAGTTATAGATTCCGATGCTTCACTTCGTTTTTACTGTATCCCACTGACCCTCTTATTGACGATGAAACACAGAAATTGCATCGGAATTTAATACAAAAGGCACAATGCCGACTCAAGTACAAGAAGACTGGCTCTTCTTACTGTCTATACTTTGAACCATTCCTGTGACACTAGTTATAGATTCCGATGCTTCACTATATGTTTAC
Organism: Schistocerca serialis cubense; assembly: GCF_023864345.2. Taxonomy (NCBI): domain Eukaryota; kingdom Metazoa; phylum Arthropoda; class Insecta; order Orthoptera; family Acrididae; genus Schistocerca; species Schistocerca serialis. The sequence goes on along the minus strand of NC_064640.1, from coordinate 1,074,191,720 downwards.
TGTATCGCTTGGACCTTCTTATTGACGATGAAACACAGATATTGCATCAGAATTAATTACAAAAGACACAATGCTGACTTAAGTACAAGAAGACTGACTCTTCCTACTGACTATGATTTCAACATTTACTGTGAGACCAGCTTTAGATTCCGATGCTTCACTATATGTTTACTGTATCCCTTGGATCTTCTTATTGACGATGAAACACAGAAATTGCATCGGAATTAAATAGAAAAGGCACAATGCGGACTTAAGTACTAGAAAACTGACTCTTCCTACTGTGTATGTTTTGAACCATTCCTGTGACACTAGTTATAGATTCCGATGCTCCACTTCAGGTATACTGTATCTCTCTGACCTGCTTATTGACGATGAAACACAGAAATTGCATCGGAATTAAATACAAAAGGCACAATGCCGACTCAAGTACAGGAAGACTGGCTCTTCTTACTGTCTATGTTTTGAAACTTTCCTGTGAGACCAGTTTTAGATTCCGACGCTTCACTTCAGGTTTACTGTATCCCGTGGATCTTCTTATTGACGACGAAACACTAGTTACACATTCCGATGCTTCACTTCAGGTTTACTGTATCCCTCTGACCTTCTTATTGACGATGAAACACAGAAATTGCATCGGAATTAAATACAAATTGCACAATGCCGACTCAAGTAAAAGAATACTGGCTCTTCTTACTGTCTATAGTTTGAACCATTCCTGTGACACTAGTTATAGATTCCAACGCTTCATTTCAGGTTTACTGTATCCCTCTGACCTTCTTATTGACGATGAAACACAGAAATTGCATGGGATTTAAATAGAAAAGGCACAATGCCGACTTAAGTACATGAAAACAGATTCTTCTTACTATCTATGTTTTGAACCGTTCCTGTGACACTAGTTATAGATTCTGATGCCTCACTTCGTTTTTACTGTATCCCACTGACCTTCTTATTGACAATGAAACACAGAAATTGCATAGGAATTAAATACAAAAGGCACAATGCCGATTCAAGTACTAGAAGACTGGCTCTTCTTACTGTCTATGATTTGAACCATTCCTGTGACACTAGTTATAGATTCCGATGCTTCACTTCAGGATCACTGTATCCCTCTGACCTTCTTATTGACGATGAAACACAGAAATTGCATCGGAATTAAATACATAGGCACAATGCCGACTCAAGTACAGGAAGACTGGCTCTTCTTACTGTCTATGTTTTGAACCATTTTTGTGACACTAGTTATAGATTCCGATGCTTCACTTCAGGTTCACTGTATCCCTCTGACCTTCTTATTGACGTTGAAACACATAAATTGCATCGGAATTAAATAGAAAAGGCACATTGCCGACTTAAGTACAAGAAAACTGACTCTTCTTACTGTCTATGTTTTGACCCATTCCCGTGACACTAGTTATAGATTCCGATGCTTCACTTCAAGTTTACTGTATCCCTCTGACCTTCCTATTGACGATGAAACACAGAAATTGCATCGGAATTAAATACAAAAGTACAATGCCGATTTAAGTACAAGAGAACTGTCTCTTCTTACTGTCTATGTTTGAAACATTCCTGTGACACTAGTTATAGATTCCGATGCTTCACTTTGGGTTTACTGTATCCCACTGACCTTCTTATTGACGATGAAACACAGAAATTGCATGGGAATTAAATAGAAAAGGCACAATGCCGACTTAAGTACATGAAAACAGATTCTTCTTACTATCTATGTTTTGAACCATTCCTGTGACACTAGTTATAGATTCCGATGCTTCACTTCAGGTTTACTGTATCCCTCTGACCTTCTTATTGACGATGAAACACATATATTGCATCGGAATTAAATACAAAAGGCACAATGCCGACTTAAGTACAAGAAAACTGACTCTTCTTACAGTCTATTTTTTAAACCATTCACGTGACACTAGTTATAGATTCCGACGTTTCACTTCAGGTTTACATGTATCCCTCTGACCTTCTTATTGACGATGAAACACAGAAATTGCATAGGAATTAAATACAAAAGGCACAATGCCGACTTAAGTACAAGAAAACTGACTCTTCTTACTGTCTATGCTTTGAACCATTCCTGTGACACTAGTTATAGATTCTGATGCTTCACTTCGTTTTTACTGTATCCCACTGACCTTCTTATTGACAATGAAACACAGAAATTGCATAGGAATTAAATACAAAAGGCACAATGCCGACTCAAGTACTAGAAGACTGGCTCTTCTTACTGTCTATGATTTGAACCATTCCTGTGACACTAGTAATAGATTCCGATGCTTCACTTCACCATCACTGTATCCCTCTGACCTTCTTATTGACGATGAAACAGAGAAATTGCATCGGAATTAAATACATAGGCACAATGCCGACTCAAGTACAAGAAGACTGGCTCTTCTTACTGTCTATGTTTTGAACCATTCCTGTGACACTAGTTATAGATTCCGATGCTTCACTTCAGGTTCACTGTATCCCTCTGACCTTCTTATTGACGATGAAACACAGAAATTGCATCGGAATGAAATAGAAAAGGCACATTGCCGACTTAAGTACAAGAAAACTTACTCTTCTTACTATCTATGTTTTGACCCATTCCCGTGACACTAGTTATAGATTCCGATGCTTCACTTCAGGTTTACTGTATCCCTCTGATCTTCTTATTGACGATGAAACACAGAAATTGCATCGGAATTAAATACAAAAGTACAATGCCGATTTAAGTACAAGAGAACTGTCTCTTCTTACTGTCTATGTTTTGTACCATTCCTGTGACACTAGTTATAGATTCCGATGCTTCACTTTAGGTTTACTGTATCCCACTGACCTTCTTATTGACGATGAAACACAGAAATTGCATCGGAATTAAATACAAATGGCACAATGCCGACTCAAGTACAAGAACACAGGCTCTTCTTACTGTCTATGGTTTGAACCATTCCTGTGACACTAGTTATAGATTCCGATGCTTCACCTCCGGTTTACTGTATCCCACTGACCTTCTTATTGTCGATGAAACAAACAAATTGCATGGGAATTAAATAGAAAAGGCACAGTGCTGACTTAAGTACATGAAAACAGATTCTTCTTACTATCTATGTTTTGAACCATTCCTATGACACTAGTTATAGATTCCGATGCTTCACTTCAGGTTTACTGTATCCCTCTGACCTTCTTATTGACGATGAAAAACAGAAATTGCATCGGAATTAAATACAAAAGGCACAATGCCGACTTAAGTACAAGAAAACTGACTCTTCTTACTGTCTATGGTTTGAACCATTTCTGTGACACTAGTTACCGATTCCGATGCTTCATTTCAGGTTTACTGTATCTTTCTGACCTTCTTATTGGCGATGAGACACAGATATTGTATCGGAATTAAATACAAAATGCACAATGCCGACTTAAGTACGATTACAAGAAGACTGTGTCTTCCTACTGACTATGATTTCAACATTTCTGTGAGACCAGTTTTAGATTCCGATGCTTCACTATATGTTTACTGTATTCCTTGGACCTTCTTATTGAAGATGAAACACAGAAATTGCATCGGAATTAAATACTAAAGGCACAATGCCGACTTAATTACAAGAAAACTGACTCTTCTTACTGTCTATGTTTTGAACCATTCCTGTGACACTAGTTATAGATTCCGTTGCTTCACTTCACGTTTACTGTATCCCTCTGACCTTCTTATTAACGATGAAACACAGAAATAGCATCAGAATTAATTACAAAATGCACAATGCCGACTTAAGTACAAGAAAACTTACTCTTCTTACAGTCTATTTTTTAAACCATTCATGTGACACTAGTTATAGATTCCGATGCTTCATTTCAGGTTTACTGTATCTTTCTGACCTTCTTATTGACGATGAGACACAGATATTGTATCGCAATTAAATACAAAAGGCACAATGCCGACTTAAGTACGAGTACAAGAAGACTGTGTCTTCCTACTGACTATGATTTCAACATTTCTGTGAGACCGGTATAGTTTCCGATGCTTCACTATATGTTTACCGTCTTCCTTGGACTTTCTTATTGACGATGAAACACAGAAATTGCATCGGAAATAAATACAAAAGGCACAATGCCGACTTAAGTACAAGAAAACTGACTCTTCTTACTGTCTATGTTTTGAACCATTCCTGTGACACTAGTAATAGATTCCGATGCTTCACTTCGTTTTTACTGTATCCCACTGACCTTCTTATTGACGATGAATCACAGAAATTGCATCGGAATTAAATACAAAAGGCACAATGCCAACTCAAGTACAAGAAGACTGGCTCTTCTTACTGTCTATGATTTGAACCATTCCTGTGACACTAGTTATAGATTCCGATGCTTCACTTCAGGATCACTGTATCCCTCTGACCTTCTTATTGACGATGAAACACAGAAATTGCATCGGTATTAAATACATAGGCACAATGCCGACTCAAGTACAAGAAGACTGGCTCTTCTTGCTGCCTATGTTTTGAACCATTCCTGTGACACTAGTTATAGATTCCGATGCTTCACTTCAGGTTCACAGTATCCCTCTGACCTTCTTATTGACGATGAAACACAGAAATTGCATCGGAATTAAATAGAAAAGGCACATTGCCGACATAAGTACAAGAAAACTGACTCTTCTTACTGTCTATGTTTTGACCCATTCCCGTGACACTAGTTATAGATTCCGATGCTTCACTTCAGGTTTACTGTATCCCTCTGACCTTCTTATTGACGATGAAACACAGAAATTGCATCGGAATTAAATACAAAAGGCACAATGCCGTCTTAAGTACAAGAAAACTGACTCTTCTTACTGTCTATGTTTTGAACCATTCCTGTGACACTAGTTATAGATTCCGATGCTTCACTTTAGGTTTACTGTATCCCACTGACCTTCTTATTGACGATGAAACACAGAAATTGCATCGGAATTAAATACAAATGGCACAATGCCGACTCAAGTACAAGAACACAGGCTCTTCTTACTGTCTATGGTTTGAACCATTCCTGTGACACTAGTTATAGATTCCGATGCTTCACCTCCGGTTTACTGTATCCCACTGACCTTCTTATTGACGATGAAACAAACAAATTGCATGGGAATTAAATAGAAAAGGCACAATGCTGACTTAAGTACATGAAAACAGATTCTTCTTACTATCTATGTTTTGAACCATTCCTATGACACTAGTTATAGATTCCGATGCTTCACTTCAGGTTTACTGTATCCCTCTGACCTTCTTATTGACGATGAAAAACAGAAATTGCATCGGAATTAAATACAAAAGGCACAATGCCGACTTAAGTACAAGAAAACTGACTCTTCTTACTGTCTATGGTTTGAACCATTTCTGTGACACTGGTTATCGATTCCGATGCTTCATTTCAGGTTTACTGTATCTTTCTGACCTTCTTATTGGCGATGAGACACAGATATTGTATCGGAATTAAATACAAAATGCACAATGCCGACTTAAGTACGATTACAAGAAGACTGTGTCTTCCTACTGACTATGATTTCAACATTTCTGTGAGACCAGTTTTAGATTCCGATGCTTCACTATATGTTTACTGTATTCCTTGGACCTTCTTATTGAAGATGAAACACAGAAATTGCATCGGAATTAAATACTAAAGGCACAATGCCGACTTAATTACAAGAAAACTGACTCTTCTTACTGTCTATGTTTTGAACCATTCCTGTGACACTAGTTATAGATTCCGTTGCTTCACTTCAGGTTTACTGTATCCCTCTGACCTTCTTATTAACGATGAAACACAGAAATAGCATCAGAATTAATTACAAAATGCACAATGCCGACTTAAGTACAAGAAAACTGACTCTTCTTACAGTCTATTTTTTAAACCATTCATGTGACACTAGTTATAGATTCCGATGCTTCATTTCAGGTTTACTGTATCTTTCTGACCTTCTTATTGACGATGAGACACAGATATTGTATCGCAATTAAATACAAAAGGCACAATGCCGACTTAAGTACGAGTACAAGAAGACTGTGTCTTCCTACTGACTATGATTTCAACATTTCTGTGAGACCGGTATAGTTTCCGATGCTTCACTATATGTTTACCGTCTTCCTTGGACTTTCTTATTGACGATGAAACACAGAAATTGCATCGGAAATAAATACAAAAGGCACCATGCCGACTTAAGTACAAGAAAACTGACTCTTCTTACTGTCTATGTTTTGAACCATTCCTGTGACACTAGTAATAGATTCCGATGCTTCACTTCGTTTTTACTGTATCCCACTGACCTTCTTATTGACGATGAATCACAGAAATTGCATCGGAATTAAATACAAAAGGCACAATGCCAACTCAAGTACAAGAAGACTGGCTCTTCTTACTGTCTATGATTTGAACCATTCCTGTGACACTAGTTATAGATTCCGATGCTTCACTTCAGGATCACTGTATCCCTCTGACCTTCTTATTGACGATGAAACACAGAAATTGCATCGGTATTAAATACATAGGCACAATGCCGACTCAAGTACAAGAAGACTGGCTCTTCTTGCTGCCTATGTTTTGAACCATTCCTGTGACACTAGTTATAGATTCCGATGCTTCACTTCAGGTTCACAGTATCCCTCTGACCTTCTTATTGACGATGAAACACAGAAATTGCATCGGAATTAAATAGAAAAGGCACATTGCCGACATAAGTACAAGAAAACTGACTCTTCTTACTGTCTATGTTTTGACCCATTCCCGTGACACTAGTTATAGATTCCGATGCTTCACTTCAGGTTTACTGTATCCCTCTGACCTTCTTATTGACGATGAAACACAGAAATTGCATCGGAATTAAATACAAAAGGCACAATGCCGTCTTAAGTACAAGAAAACTGACTCTTCTTACTGTCTATGTTTTGAACCATTCCTGGGACACTAGTTATAGATTCCGATGCTTCACTTTAGGTTTACTGTATCCCACTGACCTTCTTATTGACGATGAAACACAGAAATTGCATCGGAATTAAATACAAATGGCACAATGCCGACTCAAGTACAAGAACACAGGCTCTTCTTACTGTCTATGGTTTGAACCATTCCTGTGACACTAGTTATAGATTCCGATGCTTCACCTCCGGTTTACTGTATCCCACTGACCTTCTTATTGACGATGAAACAAACAAATTGCATGGGAATTAAATAGAAAAGGCACAATGCTGACTTAAGTACATGAAAACAGATTCTTCTTACTATCTATGTTTTGAACCATTCCTATGACACTAGTTATAGATTCCGATGCTTCACTTCAGGTTTACTGTATCCCTCTGACCTTCTTATTGACGATGAAAAACAGAAATTGCATCGGAATTAAATACAAAAGGCACAATGCCGACTTAAGTACAAGAAAACTGACTCTTCTTACTGTCTATGGTTTGAACCATTTCTGTGACACTAGTTATCGATTCCGATGCTTCATTTCAGGTTTACTGTATCTTTCTGACCTTCTTATTGGCGATGAGACACAGATATTGTATCGGAATTAAATACAAAATGCACAATGCCGACTTAAGTACGATTACAAGAAGACTGTGTCTTCCTACTGACTATGATTTCAACATTTCTGTGAGACCAGTTTTAGATTCCGATGCTTCACTATATGTTTACTGTATTCCTTGGACCTTCTTATTGAAGATGAAACACAGAAATTGCATCGGAATTAAATACTAAAGGCACAATGCCGACTTAATTACAAGAAAACTGACTCTTCTTACTGTCTATGTTTTGAACCATTCCTGTGACACTAGTTATAGATTCCGTTGCTTCACTTCAGGTTTACTGTATCCCTCTGACCTTCTTATTAACGATGAAACACAGAAATAGCATCAGAATTAATTACAAAATGCACAATGCCGACTTAAGTACAAGAAAACTGACTCTTCTTACAGTCTATTTTTTAAACCATTCATGTGACACTAGTTATAGATTCCGATGCTTCATTTCAGGTTTACTGTATCTTTCTGACCTTCTTATTGACGATGAGACACAGATATTGTATCGCAATTAAATACAAAAGGCACAATGCCGACTTAAGTACGAGTACAAGAAGACTGTGTCTTCCTACTGACTATGATTTCAACATTTCTGTGAGACCAGTATAGTTTCCGATGCTTCACTATATGTTTACCGTCTTCCTTGGACTTTCTTATTGACGATGAAACACAGAAATTGCATCGGAAATAAATACAAAAGGCACAATGCCGACTTAAGTACAAGAAAACTGACTCTTCTTACTGTCTATGTTTTGAACCATTCCTGTGACACTAGTTATAGATTCCGATGCTTCACATCAGGTTTACTGTATCCCTCTGACCTTCTTATTAACGATGAAACACAGAAATTGCATCAGAATTAAATACAAAAGGCACAATGCCGACTTAAGTACAAGAAAACTGACTCTTCTTACAGTCTATTTTTTTAACCATTAATGTGACACTAGTTATAGATTCCGATATTCACTTCAGTATTACTGTATCCCTCTGACCTTCTTATTGACGATGAAACACAGAAATTGCATCGGAATTAAATACAAAAGGCACAATGCCGACTTAAGTACAAGAAAACTGACTCTTCTTACTGTCTGTGGTTTGAACCATTCCTGTGACACTAGTTATAGATTCCGATGCTTCATTTCAGGTTTACTGTATCCCTCTGACCTTCTTATTGACGATGAGACACAGATATTGTATCGGAATTAAATACAAAAGGCACAATGCCGACTTAAGTACAAGAAGACTGACTCTTCCTACTGACTATGATTTCAACATTTCCTGTGAGACCAGTTTTAGATTCCGATGCTTCACTATATGTTTACTGTATTCCTTGGACCTTCTTATTGACGATGAATCACAGAAATTGCATCGGAAATAAATACAAAAGGCACAATGCGGACTTAAGTACAAGAAAACTGACTCCTCTTACTGTCTATGTTTTGAACCATTCCTGTGACACTAGTTGTAGGTTCTGATGCTTCACTTCGTTTTTACTGTATCCCACTGACCTTCTTATTGACGATGAATCACAGAAATTGCATCGGAATTAAATACAAAAGGCACAATGCCAACTCAAGTACAAGAAGACTGGCTCTTCTTACTGTCTATGATTTGAACCATTCCTGTGACACTAGTTATAGATTCCGATGCTTCACTTCAGGATCACTGTATCCCTCTGACCTTCTTATTGACGATGAAACACAGAAATTGCATCGGTATTAAATACATAGGCACAATGCCGACTCAAGTACAAGAAGACTGGCTCTTCTTGCTGCCTATGTTTTGAACCATTCCTGTGACACTAGTTATAGATTCCGATGCTTCACTTCAGGTTCACAGTATCCCTCTGACCTTCTTATTGACGATGAAACACAGAAATTGCATCGGAATTAAATAGAAAAGGCACATTGCCGACATAAGTACAAGAAAACTGACTCTTCTTACTGTCTATGTTTTGACCCATTCCCGTGACACTAGTTATAGATTCCGATGCTTCACTTCAGGTTTACTGTATCCCTCTGACCTTGTTATTGACGATGAAACACAGAAATTGCATCGGAATTTAATACAAAAGGCAGAATGCCGACTCAAGTACAAGAAGACTGGCTCTTCTTACTGTCTATGCTTTAAACCATTCCTGTGATACTAGTTATAGATTCCGATGCTTCACTATATGTTTACTGTATCCCTTGGACCTTCTTATTGACGATGAAACACAGATATTGCATCAGAATTAATTACAAAAGGCACAATGCTGACTTAAGTACAAGAAGACTTACTTTTCTTACTGTGTATGTTTGAACCATTCCTGAGATACTAGTTATAGATTCCGATGCTTCACTTCGGGTTTACTGTATCCCACTGACCTTCTAATTGACGAAGAAACACATAAATTGCATCGGAATTAATTACAAAAGGGACAATGCCGACTCAAGTACAAGAAGAATTGCTCTTCTTACTGTCTATGCTTTTAACCATTTCTGTGACACTAGTTATAGATTCCGATGCTTCATTTCAGGTTTACTGTATCCCACTGACCTTCTTATTGACGATGAAACACAGAAATTGCAACGGAATTAAATACAAAAGGCACAATGCCGACTCAAGTACAAGAACACTGGCTCTTCTTACTGTCTATGTTTTGAATCATTCCTGTGACACTAGTTACAGATTCCGATGCTTCACTTTGGGTTTACTGTATCCCACTGACCTTGTTATTGACGATGAAACACAGAAATTGCATCGGAATTTAATACAAAAGGCAGAATGCCGACTCAAGTACAAGAAGACTGGCTCTTCTTACTGTCTATGCTTTAAACCATTCCTGTGACACTAGTTATAGATTCCGATGCTTCACTATATGTTTACTGTATCCCTTGGACCTTCTTATTGACGATGAAACACAGATATTGCATCAGAATTAATTACAAAAGACACAATGCTGACTTAAGTACAAGAAGACTGACTCTTCCTACTGACTATGATTTCAACATTTCCTGTGAGACCAGCTTTAGATTCCGATGCTTCACTATATGTTTACTGTATCCCTTAAATCTTCATATTGACGATGAAACACAGAAATTGCATCGGAATTAAATAGAAAAGGCACAATGCGGACTTAAGTACTAGAAAACTGACTCTTCTTACTGTATATGTTTTGAACCATTCCTGTGACACTAGTTACACATTCCGATGCTTCACATCAAGTTTACTGTATCTCTCTGACCTTCTTATTGACGATGAAAAACAGAAATTGCAGCGGAATTAAATTCAAAAGGCAAAATGCCGACTTATGTACAAGAAAACTGACTCTTCTTGCTGTCTTTGTTTTGAACCATTCCTGTGACACTAGTTATAGATTTTGATGCTTCACTTCAGGTTTATTGTATCCCTCTGACCTTCTTATTGACGATGAAACACAGAAATTGCATCGGGATTAAATACAAAAGGCTCAATGCCGCCTTAAGTACAAGAAATCTGACACTTCTTACTGTCTATGTTTTGAACCATTCCTGTGACACTAGTTATCGATTCCGATGCTTCACTTCAGGTTTACTGTATACCTCTGACCTCCTTATTGACGATGATACACAGAAATTGCATCGGAATTAAATACAAAAGGCACAATGCCGACATAAGTACAAGAAGACTGACTCTTCTTACTGTCTATGTTTTGAACTATTCCTTTGACACTAGTTATAGATTCCGATGCTTCACTTCAGGTTTACTGTATCCCTCTGACCTTCTTATTGACGATGAAACACAGAAAATGCATCTGAATTAAATACAAAAGCACAATGCCGACTTGAGTACAAGAGAACTGACTCTTCCTACTGTCTATGTTTTGAACCATTCTGTGACACTAGTTATAGATTCCGATGCTTCACTTCGGGTTTACTGTATCCCACTGACCTTCTTATTGACGATGAAACACAGAAATTGCATCGGAATGAAATACAAAAGGCACAATGCCGACTCAAGTACAAGAAGACTGGCTCATCTTACTGTCTACGCTTTGAACCATTCCTGTGACACTAGTTATAGATTCCGATGCTTCACTTCATGTTTACTGTATCCCTCTGACCTTTTTATTGACGATGAAACACAGAAATTGCATCGGAATTAATTACAAAAGGGACAATGCCGACTCAAGTACAAGAAGACTTGCTCTTCTTACTGTCTATGTTTTTAACCATTCCTGTGACACTAGTTATAGATTCCGATGCTTCACTTCAGGTTTACTGTATCCCTCTCACCGTCTTATTGACGATGAAACACAGAAATTGAATCAAAATTAATTAGAAAATTCACAATGCTGACTTAATTACAAGAAAACTAACTCTTCTTACTGTCGATGTTTTGAACCTTTCCCGTGACACTAGTTATAGATTCCGATGCTTCACTTTAGGTTTACTCTATCCCTCTGACCTTCTTATTGACGATGAAACACAGAAATTGCATCGGAATTAAATAGAAAAGGCAAAATGCCGACTTAAGTACAAGAAAACTGACTCTTCTTACTGTCTATGTTTTGAAGCATTCCTGTGACACTAGTTATAGATTCCGATGCTTCACTTTAGGTTTACTCTATCCCTCTGACCTTCTTATTGACGATGAAACACAGAGATTGCATCGGAATTAAATACAAAAGGCACAATGCCGACTTAAGTACAAGAAAACTGACTCTTCTTACTGTCTATGTTTTGTGCCATTCCTGTAACACTAGTTATAGATTCCGATGCTTCACTTTAGGTTTACTGTATCCGTCTAACCTTCTTATTGACGATGAAACACAGAAATTGCATCGGAATTAAATACAAAAGGCACAATGCCGACTTAAGAACAAGAAAACTGACTCTTCTTACTGCCTATGTTTTGAACCATTCCTGTGACACTAGTTATAGATTCCGATGCTTCACTTCAGGTTTACTGTATGCCTCTGACCTTCTTATTGACGATGAAACACAGAATTTGCATCGGAATTAAATACAAAAGACACAATGCCGGCTTAAGTACAAGAAAACTGACTCTTCTTACTGTCTATGTTTTGAACCATTCCTGTAACACTAGTTATGGATTCCGATGCCTCACTTCAGGTTTACTGTATCCCTCTGACCTTCTTATTGACGGCGAAACACTGAAATTCCATCGGAATTAAATACAAAAGGCACAATGCCGACTTAAGTACAAGAAAACTGACTCTTCTTACTGTCTATGTTTTGAACCATTCCTGTGACACTAGTTATAGATTCCGATGCTTCACTTCAGGTTAACGGTATACCTCTGACCTTCTTATTGACGATGAATCACAGAAATTGGATCAGAATTAAATAGAAAATGCACAATGCTGACATAAGTACAAGAATACTGACTCTTCTTACTGACTATGTTTTGAACATTCCCTGTGAGACCAGTTTTAGATTCTGATGCTTCACTATGTGTTTACTATATCCCTTGGACCTTCTTATTGACGTTGGAACACAGAAATTGCATCGGAATTAAATACAAAAGGCACAACGCCGATTTAAGTACAAGAAAACTGACTCTTCTTACTGTCTATGATTTCAACATATCCTGTGAGACCAGTTTTAGATTCCGATGCTTCACTATATGTTTACTGTATCCCTTGGACCTTCTTGTTGACGATGAAACACAGAAATTGCATCGGAATTAAATAGAAAAGGCACAATGCCGACTTAAGTACAAGTAATCTGACTCTTCCTACTGTCTATGCTTTGAAACTTTCCTGTGCGACCGGTTTTAGATTTCGATGCTTCACTTCAGGTTTACTGTATCCCTCTGACCTTCTTATTGACGATGAAACATAGAAATTGCATCGGAATTAAATACAAAAGGCACAATGCCGACTTATTTACAAGAAAACTGACTCTTCTTACTGTCTATCTTTTGAACCATTCCTGTGTCACTAGTTATAGATTCCGATGCTTCACTTCAGGTTCAGTGTATCCCTCTGACCTTCTTATTGACGATGAAACACAGAAGTTGCAGCGGAACTATATACAATTGGCAAAATGCCGACTTACGTACAAGATAACTGACTCTTCTTACTGTCTTTGTTGTGAACCATTCCTGTGACACTAGTTACAGATTTCGATGCTACACTGCAGGTTTATTGTATCCCTCTGACCTTCTTGTTGACGATGAAACACATAAATTGCATCTGAATTAAATACAAAATGCACAATGCCGACTTAAGTACAAGAAATCTGACACTTCTTACTGTCTATCCTTTGAACCACTCCTATGACACTAGTTATCGATTCCGATGCTTCACTTCAGGTTTACTCTATCGCTCTGACCTTCTTATTGACGATGAAACACAGAAATTGCATCGGAATTATATACAAAAGGCACAATGCCGAATTAAGTACAAGAAAACTGACTCTTCTTACTGTCTATGTTTCGAACCATTCCTGTGTTAATAGTTATAGATTCCGATACTTCACTTCAGGTTTACTGAATCCCTTGGATCTTCTTATTGACGACGAAACACAGAAATTGCATCGGAATTAAATACAAAAGGCACAATGCCGACTCAAGTACAAGAAGACTGGCTCTTCTAACTGTCTATGTTTTGAAACATTCCTGTGAGACCGGTTCTTGAATCCGCTGCTTCACTTCAGGTTTACTGAATCCATCGGATCTTCTTATTGACGATGAATCACAGAAATTGCATCGGAATTAAATACAAAAGGCACAATGCCGACTCAAGTACAAGAAGACTGGCTCTTCTTACTGTCTATGATTTGAACCATTCCTGTGACACTAGTTATAGATTCCGATGCTTCGCTTCAGGATCACTGTATCCCTCTGACCTTCTTATTGACGATGAAACACAGAAATTGCATCGGAATTAAATACATAAGCACAATGCCGACTCAAGTACAAGAATACTGGCTCTTCTTACTGTCTATGGTTTGAACCATTCCTGTGACACTAGTTATAGATTCCGATGCCTCACTTCATTTTTACTGTATCCCTCTAGCCTTCTTATTGACGACGAAAGACAGAAATTGCATCGGAATTAAATACAAAAGGCACAATGCCGACTTAAGTACAAGAATACTGACTCTTCTTACTGACTATGTTTTGAACATTCCCTGTGAGACCAGTTTTAGATTCTGATGCTTCACTATATGTTTACTGTATCCCTTGGACCTTCTTATTGACGTTGGAACACAGAAATTGCATCGGAAGTAAATACAAAAGGCACAACGCCGACTTAAGTACAAGAAAACTGACTCTTCTTACTGTCTATGATTTCAACATTTCCTGTGAGACCAGTATTAGATTCCGATGCTTCACTATATGTTTACTGTATCTCTTGGACCTTCTTATTAACGTTGAAACACAGAAATTGCATCGGAATTAAATAGAAAAGGCACAATGCGGACTTAGGTACAAGAAAACTGACTCTTCTTACTGTGTATGTTTTGAACCATTCCTGTGACACTAGTTATAGATTCCGATGCTTCACTTCAGGTATACTGTATCTCTCTGACCTTCGTATTGACGATGAAACACAGAAATTGCATCGGAATTAAATACAAAAGGCACAATGCCGACTCAAGTACAAGAAGTTGGCTCTTCTTACTGTCTATGTTTTGAAACATTCCTGTGAGACCGGTTTTAGATTCCAATGCTTCACTTCAGGTTTACTGTATCCCTTGGATCTTCTTATTGACCAAGAAACACAGAAATTGCATCGGAATTATATAGAAAAGGCACAATGCCGACTTAAGTACAAGTAAACTGACTCTTCCTTCTGTCTATGTTTTGAACCTTTCCTCTGAGACCAGTTTCAGATTCCGATGCTTCACTTCAGGTTTACTGTATCCCTTGGACCTTCTTATTGTCGATGAAACACAGAAATTGCAGTGGAATTAAATACAAAAGGAAAAATGCAGACTTAAGTACAAGGAAACTGACTCTTCTTGCTGCCTTTGTTTTGAACCATTCCTGTGACACTAGTTATAGATTTCGATGCTTCACTTCAGTTTTACTGTATCCCTCTGACCTTCTTATTGACGATGAAACACAGAAATTGCAGCGGAATTAAATACAAAAGGCACAATGCCGACTTAAGTACAAGAAAACTGACTCTTCTTACTGCCTTTGTTTTGAACCATTCCTGTGACACTAGTTATAGATTTCGATGCTTCACATCAGTTTTACTGTATCCCTCTGACCTTCTTATTGACGATGAAACACAGAAATTTAATCGGAATTAAATACAAAAGGCACAATGCCGACTTAAGTAAAAGAAATCTGACTCTTCTTACTGTCTATGTTTGAAACATTCCGGTGACTCTAGTTATCGATTCGGATGCTTCACTTTAGGTTTACTGTATCGCTCTGACCTTCTTATTGACGATGAAACACAGAAATTGCATCGGAAGTAAATAGAAAAGGCACAATGCCGACTTAAGTACAAGAAAACTGACTCTTCTTACTGTCTATGATCTCAACGTTTCCTGTGAGACCAGTTTTAGATTCCAATACTTCACTATATATTTACTGTATCTCTTGGACCTTCTTATTGACGTTGAAACACAGAAATTGCATCGGAATTAAATAGAAAAGGCACAATGCCGACTTAAGTACAAGAAAACTGACTCTTCTTACTGTCTATGATTTGAACCATTCCTGTGACACTAGTTATAGATTCCGATGCTTCACTTGAGGTATACTGTATCTCTCTGACCTTCTTATTGACCATGAAACACAGAAATTGTATCGGAATTAAATACAAAAGGCACAATGCCGACTCAAGTACAAGAAGTTGGCTCTTCTTACTGTCTATGTTTGAAACATTCCTGTGTGACCGGTTTTAGATTCCAATGCTTAACTTCAGGTTTACTGCATCCCTTGGATCTTCTTCTTGACCAAGAAACACAGAAATTCGTTCGGAATTATATAGAAAAAGCACAATGGCGACTTAAGTACAAGTAAACTGACTCTTCCTACTGTCTATGTTTTGAACCATTCCTGTGACACTAGTTACAGATTCCGATCCTTCACTTCAGGTTTACTGTATCCCTCTGACCTTTTTATTGACGATGACACACAGAAATTGCATCGGAATTAAATACAAAAGGCACAATGCCGACTTAAGTACAAGAAGACTGACACTTATTACTGTCTATGTTTTGAACCATTCCTGTGACACTAGTTATAGAATCCCATGCTTCACTTCAGGTTTACTGTATGCCTCTGACCTTCTTATTGACGATGAAACACAGAATTTGCATCGGAATTAAATACAAAAGGCACAATGCCGACTTAAGTACAAGAAAACTGACTCTTCTTACTGTCTATGTTTTGAACCATTCCTATGACACTAGTTATAGATTCCGATGCCTCACTTCAGGTTTACTGTATCCCTCTGACCTTTTTATTGACGATGAAAGACAGAAATTGCATCGGAATTAAATACAAAAGGCACAATGCCGACTTAAGTACAAGAAGACTGACTCTTATTACTGTCTATGTTTTGAACCATTGCTGTGACACTAGTTATAGATTCCGATGCTTCACTTCAGGTTCACTGTATCCCTCTGACCTTCTTATTGACGATGAAACACTGAAATTCCATCGGAATTAAACACAAAAGGCAAAATGCCGACTTAAGAACAAGAAAACTGACTCTTTTTACTGTCTATGCTTTGAACGATTCCTGTGACACTAGTTATAGATTCCGATGCTTCACTTCAGGTTTACTGTATACCTCTGACCTTCTTATTGACGATGAAACACAGAAATTGAATCAGAATTAAATAGAAAAGTCACAATGCTGACTTTAGTACAAGAAAACTAACTCTTCTTACTGTCTATGATTTGAACCTTTCCTGTGAGACCAGTTTCAGATTCCGATGCTTCACTTCAGGTTTACTGTATCCCTTGGACCTTCTTATTGACGATGAAACACAGAAATTCCATCGGAATTAAATACAAAAGGCACAATGCCGACTTAAGTACAAGAATATTGACTCTTCTTACTGCCTATTCTTTGAACATTCCCTGTGAGACCAGTTTTAGATTCTGATGCTTCACTATATGTTTACTGAATCCCGTGGACCTTCTTATTGACGTTGGAACACAGAAATTGCATCGGAATTAAATACAAAAGGCACAACGCCGACTTAAGTACAAGAAAATTGACTCTTCTTACTGTCTATGATTTCAACATTTCCTGTGACACCAGTTTTAGATTCCGATGCTTCACTATACGTTTACTGTATCTCTTGGACCTTCTTATTGACGTTGAAACACAGAAATTGCATCGGAATTAAATAGAAAAGGCACAATGAGGACTTAGGTACAAGAAAACTGACTCTTCTTACTGTGTATGTTTTGAACCTTTCCTGTGACACTAGTTATAGATTCCGATGCTTCACTTCAGGTATACTGTATCTCTCTGACCTTCGTATTGACGATGAAACACAGTAATTGCATCGCATTTAAATACAAAAGGCACAATGCCGACTCAAGTACAAGTAGTTGGCTCTTCTTACTGTCTATGTTTTGAAACATTCCTGTGTGACCGGTTTTAGATTCCAATGCTTCACTTCAGGTTTACTGTATCCCTTGGATCTTCTTATTGACCAAGAAACACAGAAATTGCGTCGGAATTAAATAGAAAAGGCACAATGCCGACTTAAGTACAAGTAAACTGACTCTTCCTACTGTCTATGTTTTGAACCTTTCCTGTGAGACCAGTTTCAGATTCCGATGCTTCACTTCAGGTTTACTGTATCCCTCTGACCTTCTTATTGACGATGAAACACAGAAATTCCATCGGAATTAATTCACAAAAGCCACAATGCAGACTTAAGTACAAGAAAACTGACTCTTCCTACTGCCTATGTTTTGAACCATTCCTGTGACACTAGTTATAGATTCCGATGCTTCACTTCAGGTTTACTGTATGCCTCTGACCTTCTTATTGACGTTGAAAAACAGAATTTGCATCGCAATTAAATACAAAAGGCACAATGCCGACTTAAGTACAAGAAAACTGACTCTTCTTACTGTCTACGTTTTGAAACAATTCTGTTACACTAGTTATAGATTCCGATGCCTCACTTCAGGTTTACTGTATCCCTCTGACCTTCTTATTGACGATGAAACACAGATATTGTATCGGAATTAAATACAAAAGGCACAATGCCGACTTATGTACAAGAAATCTGACTCTTCTTACTGTCTATGTTTGAACCATTCCGGTGACACCTGTTATCGATTCCGATGCTTCACTTTAAGTTTACTGTATCGCTCTGACCTTCTTATTGACGATGAAACACAGAAATTGCATCGGAAGTAAAGAGAAAAGGCACAATGCCGACTTAAGTACAAGAAATCTGACTCTTCTTACTGTCTATGTTTGAACCATTCCGGTGACACCTGTTATGGATTCCGATGCTTCACTTTAGGTTTACTGTATCGCTCTGACCTTCTTATTGACGATGAAACACAGAAATTGCATCGGAAGTAAATACAAAAGGCACAATGCCGACTTAAGTACAAGAAAACTGACTCTTCTTACTGTCTATGTTTGAACCATTCCGGTGACACCTGTTATCGATTCCGATGCTTCACTTTAGGTTTACTGTATCGCTCTGACCTTCTTATTGACGATGAAACACAGAAATTGCATCGGAAGTAAATAGAAAAGGCACAATGCCGACTTAAGTACAAGAAAACTGACTCTTCTTACTGTCTAAGTTTTGAACCATTCCTGTGACACTAGTTATAGATTCAGATGCTTCACTTCATGTTCACTGTATCCCTCTGACCTTCTTATTGACGATGAAACACAGAAATTCCATCGGAATTAAATACAAAAGCCACAATGCCGACTTAAGTACAAGAAATTGACTCTTCTTACTGCCTATGTCTTGAACAATTCCTGTGACACTAGTTATAGATTCCGATGCTTCACTACAGGTTTACTGTATGCCTCTGACCTTTTTATTGACGATGAAACAGAGAATTTGCAGCGGAATTAAATACAAAAGGCACAATGCCGACTTAAGTACAAGAAAACTGACTCTTCTTACTGTCTACGTTTTAAACCATTCCTGTTACACTAGTTATAGATTCCCATGCCTCACTTCAGGTTTACTGTATCCTTCTGACCTTTTTATTGACGATGAAACACAGAAATTGCATCGGAATTAAATACAAAAGGCACAATGCCGACTTAAGTACAAGAAGACTGACACTTATTACTGTCTATGTTTTGAACCATTCCTGTGACACTAGTTATAGAATCCCATGCTTCACTTCAGGTTTACTGTATCCCTCTGACCTTTTTATTGACGATGAAAGACAGAAATTGCATCGGAATTAAATACAAAAGCCACAATGCAGACTTAAGTACAAGAAAACTGACTCTTCATACTGCATATGTTTTGAACCATTCCTGTGACACTAGTTATAGATTCCGATGCTTCACTTCAGGTTTACTGTATGCCTCTGACCTTCTTATTGACGATGAAAAACAGAATTTGCATCGCAATTAAATACAAAAGGCACAATGCCGACTTAAGTACAAGAAAACTGACTCTTCTTACTGTCTACGTTTTGAAACAATTCTGTTACACTAGTTATAGATTCCGATGCCTCACTTCACGTTTACTGTATCCCTCTGACCTTCTTATTGACGATGAAACACAGATATTGTATCGGAATTAAATACAAAAGGCACAATGCCGACTTATGTACAGGAAAACTGACCCTTCTTACTGCCTATGTCTTGAACAATTCCTGTGACACTAGTTATAGATTCCGATGCTTCACTACAGGTTTACTGTATGCATCTGACCTTCTTATTGACGATGAAACACAGAATTTGCAGCGGAATTAAATACAAAAGGCACAATACAGACTTAAGTACAAGAAAACTGACTCTTCTTACTGTCTACGTTTTAAACCATTCCTGTTACACTAGTTATAGATTCCGATGCCTCACTTCAGGTTTACTGTATCCCTCTGACCTTTTTATTGACGATGAAACACAGAAATTGCATCGGAATTAAATACAAAAGGCACAATGCCGACTTAAGTACAAGAAATCTGACTCTTCTTACTGTCTATGTTTGAACCATTCCGGTAACACCTGTTATCGATTCCGATGCTTCACATTAGGTTTACTGTATCGCTCTGACCTTCTTATTGACGATGAAACACAGAAATTGCATCGGAAGTAAATAGAAAAGGCATAATGCCGACTTAAGTACAAGAAAACTGACTCTTCTTACTGTCTAAGTTTTGAACCATTCCTGTGACACTAGTTATAGATTCAGATGCTTCACTTCATGTTCACTGTATCCCTCTGACCTTCTTATTGACGATGAAACACAGAAATTCCATCGGAATTAAATACAAAAGCCACAATGCCGACTTAAGTACAAGAAAACTGACCCTTCTTACTGCCTATGTCTTGACCAATTCCTGTGACACTAGTTATAGATTCCGATGCTTCACTACAGGTTTACTGTATGCCTCTGACCTTCTTATTGACGATGAAACACAGAATTTGCAGCGGAATTAAATACAAAAGGCACAATGCGGACTTAAGTACAAGAAAACTGACTCTTCTTACTGTCTACGTTTTAAACCATTCCTGTTACACTAGTTATAGATTCCGATGCCTCACTTCAGGTTTACTGTAGCCCTCTGACCTTTTTATTGACGATGAAACACAGAAATTGCATCGGAATTAAATACAAAAGGCACAATGCCGACTTAAGTACAAGAAGACTGACACTTATTACTGTCTATGTTTTGAACCATTCCTGTGACACTAGTTAAAGAATCCCATGCTTCACTTCAGGTTTACTGTATGCCTCTGACCTTCTTATTGACGATGAAACACAGAATTTGCATCGGAATTAAATACAAAAGGCACAATGCCGACTTAAGTACAAGAAAACTGAGTCTTCTTACTGTCTATGCTTTGAACCATTCCTATGACACTAGTTATAGATTCCGATGCCTCACTTCAGGTTTACTGTATCCCTCTGACCTTTTTATTGACGATGAAAGACAGAAATTGCATCGGAATTAAATACAAAAGGCACAATGCCGACTTAAGTACAAGAAGACTGACTCTTATTACTGTCTACGTTTTGAACCATTCCTGTGACACTAGTTATAGATTCCGATGCTTCACTTCAGGTTCACTGTATCCCTCTGACCTTCTTATTGACGATGTAACACTGAAATTCCATCGGAATTAAATACAAAAGGCACAATGCCGACTTAAGTACAAGAAAACTGACTCTTTTTACTGTCTATGCTTTGAACGATTCCTGTGACACTAGTTATAGATTCCGATGCTTCACTTCAGGTTTACTGTATGCCTCTGACCTTCTTATTGACGATGAAACACAGAAATTGAATCAGAATTAAATAGATAAGTCACAATGCTGACTTTAGTACAAGAAAACTAACTCTTCTTACTGTCTATGATTTGAACCTTTCCTGTGAGACCAGTTTCAGATTCCGATGCTTCACTTCAGGTTTACTGTATCCCTTGGATCTTCTTATTGACCAAGAAACACAGAAATTGCATCGGAATTAAATAGAAAAGGCACAATGCCGACTTAAGTACAAGTAATCTGACTCTTCCTACTGTCTATGTTTTGAACCTTTCCTGTGAGACCAGTTTAAGATTCCGATGCTTCACTTCAGGTTTACTGTATCCCTTGGACCTTCTTATCGACGATGAAACACAGAAATTGCAGTGGAATTAAATACAAAAGGCAAAATGCAGACTTAAGTACAAGAAAACTGACTCTTCTTACTACCTTTGTTTTGAACCATTCCTGTGACACTAGTTATAGATTCAGATGCTTCACTTCATGTTCACTGTATCCCTCTGACCTTCTTATTGACGATGAAACACAGAAATTCCATCAGAATTAAATACAAAAGCCACAATGCCGACTTAAGTACAAGAAAACTGACCCTTCTTACTGCCTATGTCTTGAACAATTCCTGTGACACTAGTTATAGATTCCGATGCTTCACTACAGGTTTACTGTATGCCTCTGACCTTCTTATTGACGATGAAACACAGAATTTGCAGCGGAATTAAATACAAAAGGCACAATGCCGACTTAAGTACAAGAAAACTGACTCTTCTTACTGTCTACGATTTAAACCATTCCTGTTACACTAGTTATAGATTCCGATGCCTCACTTCAGGTTTACTGTATCCCTCTGACCTTTTTATTGACGATGAAACACAGAAATTGCATCGGAATTAAATACAAAAGGCACAATGCCGACTTAAGTACAAGAAGACTGACACTTATTACTGTCTATGTTTTGAACCATTCCTGTGACACTAGTTAAAGAATCCCATGCTTCACTTCAGGTTTACTGTTTGCCTCTGACCTTCTTATTGACGATGAAACACAGAATTTGCATCGGAATTAAATACAAAGGGCACAATGCCGACTTAAGTACAAGAAAACTGAGTCTTCTTACTGTCTATGCTTTGAACCATTCCTATGACACTAGTTATAGATTCCGATGCCTCACTTCAGGTTTACTGTATCCCTCTGACCTTTTTATTGACGATGAAAGACAGAAATTGCATCGGAATTAAATACAAAAGGCACAATGCCGACTTAAGTACAAGAAGACTGACTCTTATTACTGTCTACGTTTTGAACCATTCCTGTGACACTAGTTATAGATTCCGATGCTTCACTTCAGGTTCACTGTATCCCTCTGACCTTCTTATTGACGATGAAACACTGAAATTCCATCGGAATTAAATACAAAAGGCACAATGCCGACTTAAGTACAAGAAAACTGACTCTTTTTACTGTCTATGCTTTGAACGATTCCTGTGACACTAGTTATAGATTCCGATGCTTCACTTCAGGTTTACTGTATGCCTCTGACCTTCTTATTGACGATGAAACACAGCAATTGAATCAGAATTAAATAGATAAGTCACAATGCTGACTTTAGTACAAGAAAACTAACTCTTCTTACTGTCTATGATTTGAACCTTTCCTGTGAGACCAGTTTCAGATTCCGATGCTTCACTTCAGGTTTACTGTATCCCTTGGACCTTCTTATTGACGATGAAACACAGAAATTCCATCGGAATTAAATACAAAAGGCACAATGCCGACTTAAGTACAAGAATATTGACTCTTCTTACTGCCTATTCTTTGAACATTCCCTGTGAGACCAGTTTTAGATTCTGATGCTTCACTATATGTTTACTGAATCCCGTGGACCTTCTTATTGACGTTGGAACACAGAAATTGCATCGGAATTAAATACAAAAGGCACAACGCCGACTTAAGTACAAGAAAATTGACTCTTCTTACTGTCTATGATTTCAACATTTCCTGTGACACCAGTATTAGATTCCGATGCTTCACTATATGTTTACTGTATCTGTTGGACGTTCTTATTGACGTTGAAACTCAGAAATTGCATCGGAATTAAATAGAAAAGGCACAATAAGGACTTAGGTACAAGAAAACTGACTCTTCTTACTGTGTATGTTTTGAACCATTCCTGTGACACTAGTTATAGATTCCGATGCTTCACTTCAGGTATACTGTATCTCTCTGACCTTCGTATTGACGATGAAACACAGAAATTGCATCGCATTTAAATACAAAAGGCACAATGCATACTCAAGTACAAGTAGTTGGCTCTTCTTACTGTCTATGATTTGAAACATTCCTGTGTGACCGGTTTTAGATTCCAATGCTTCACTTCAGGTTTACTGTATCCCTTGGATCTTCTTATTGACCAAGAAACACAGAAATTGCATCGGAATTAAATAGAAAAGGCACAATGCCGACTTAAGTACAAGTAATCTGACTCTTCCTACTGTCTATGTTTTGAACCTTTCCTGTGAGACCAGTTTAAGATTCCGATGCTTCACTTCAGGTTTACTGTATCCCTTGGACCTTCTTATTGACGATGAAACACAGAAATTGCAGTGGAATTAAATACAAAAGGCAAAATGCAGACTTAAGTACAAGAAAACTGACTCTTCTTACTACCTTTGTTTTGAACCATTCCTGTGACACTAGTTATAGATTCAGATGCTTCACTTCATGTTCACTGTATCCCTCTGACCTTCTTATTGACGATGAAACACAGAAATTCCATCAGAATTAAATACAAAAGCCACAATGCCGACTTAAGTACAAGAAAACTGACCCTTCTTACTGCCTATGTCTTGAACAATTCCTGTGACACTAGTTATAGATTCCGATGCTTCACTACAGGTTTACTGTATGCCTCTGACCTTCTTATTGACGATGAAACACAGAATTTGCAGCGGAATTAAATACAAAGGGCACAATGCCGACTTAAGTACAAGAAAACTGACTCTTCTTACTGTCTACGATTTAAACCATTCCTGTTACACTAGTTATAGATTCCGATGCCTCACTTCAGGTTTACTGTATCCCTCTGACCTTTTTATTGACGATGAAACACAGAAATTGCATCGGAATTAAATACAAAAGGCACAATGCCGACTTAAGTACAAGAAGACTGACACTTATTACTGTCTATGTTTTGAACCATTCCTGTGACACTAGTTAAAGAATCCCATGCTTCACTTCAGGTTTACTGTATGCCTCTGACCTTCTTATTGACGATGAAACACAGAATTTGCATCGGAATTAAATACAAAGGGCACAATGCCGACTTAAGTACAAGAAAACTGAGTCTTCTTACTGTCTATGCTTTGAACCATTCCTATGACACTAGTTATAGATTCCGATGCCTCACTTCAGGTTTACTGTATCCCTCTGACCTTTTTATTGACGATGAAAGACAGAAATTGCATCGGAATTAAATACAAAAGGCACAATGCCGACTTAAGTACAAGAAGACTGACTCTTATTACTGTCTACGTTTTGAACCATTCCTGTGACACTAGTTATAGATTCCGATGCTTCACTTCAGGTTCACTGTATCCCTCTGACCTTCTTATTGACGATGAAACACTGAAATTCCATCGGAATTAAATACAAAAGGCACAATGCCGACTTAAGTACAAGAAAACTGACTCTTTTTACTGTCTATGCTTTGAACGATTCCTGTGACACTAGTTATAGATTCCGATGCTTCACTTCAGGTTTACTGTATGCCTCTGACCTTCTTATTGACGATGAAACACAGCAATTGAATCAGAATTAAATAGATAAGTCACAATGCTGACTTTAGTACAAGAAAACTAACTCTTCTTACTGTCTATGATTTGAACCTTTCCTGTGAGACCAGTTTCAGATTCCGATGCTTCACTTCAGGTTTACTGTATCCCTTGGACCTTCTTATTGACGATGAAACACAGAAATTCCATCGGAATTAAATACAAAAGGCACAATGCCGACTTAAGTACAAGAATATTGAATCTTCTTACTGCCTATTCTTTGAACATTCCCTGTGAGACCAGTTTTAGATTCTGATGCTTCACTATATGTTTACTGAATCCCGTGGACCTTCTTATTGACGTTGGAACACAGAAATTGCATCGGAATTAAATACAAAAGGCACAACGCCGACTTAAGTACAAGAAAATTGACTCTTCTTACTGTCTATGATTTCAACATTTCCTGTGACACCAGTATTAGATTCCGATGCTTCACTATATGTTTACTGTATCTCTTGGACGTTGTTATTGACGTTGAAACTCAGAAATTGCATCGGAATTAAATAGAAAAGGCACAATGAGGACTTAGGTACAAGAAAACTGACTCTTCTTACTGTGTATGTTTTGAACCATTCCTGTGACACTAGTTATAGATTCCGATGCTTCACTTCAGGTATACTGTATCTCTCTGACCTTCGTATTGACGATGAAACACAGAAATTGCATCGCATTTAAATACAAAAGGCACAATGCATACTCAAGTACAAGTAGTTGGCTCTTCTTACTGTCTATGATTTGAAACATTCCTGTGTGACCAGTTCTAGATTCCAATGCTTCACTTCAGGTTTACTGTATCCCTTGGATCTTCTTATTGACCAAGAAACACAGAAATTGCATCGGAATTAAATAGAAAAGGCACAATGCCGACTTAAGTACAAGTAATCTGACTCTTCCTACTGTCTATGTTTTGAACCTTTCCTGTGAGACCAGTTTCAGATTCCGATGCTTCACTTCAGGTTTACTGTATCCCTTGGACCTTCTTATTGACGATGAAACACAGAAATTGCAGTGGAATTAAATACAAAAGGCAAAATGCAGACTTAAGTACAAGAAAACTGACTCTTCTTACTACCTTTGTTTTGAACCATTCCTGTGACACTAGTTATAGATTTCGATGCTTCACTTCAGGTTTACTGTATCCCTGTGACCTTCTTATTGACGATGACACACAGAAATTCCATCGGAATTAAATACAAAAGCCACAATGCAGACTTACGTACAAGAAAACTGACACTTCCTACTGCCTATGTTTTGAACCATTCCTGTGACACTAGTTATAGATTCCGATGCTTCACTTCAGGTTTACTGTATGCCTCTGACCTTCTCATTGACGATGAAAAACAGAATTTGCATCGCAATTAAATTCCAAAGGCACAATGCCGACTTAAGTACAAGAAAACTGACTCTTCTTACTGTCTACGTTTTGAAACAATTCTGTTACACTAGTTATAGATTCCGATGCCTCACTTCACGTTTACTGTATCCCTCTGACCTTCTTATTGACGATGAAACACAGATATTGTATCGGAATTAAATCCAAAAAGGCACAATGCCGACTTATGTACAAGAAATCTGACTCTTCTTACTGTCTATGTTTGAACCATTCCGGTGACACCTGTTATCGATTCCGATGCTTCACTTTAGGTTTACTGTATCGCTCTGACCTTCTTATTGACGATGAAACACAGAAATTGCATCGGAAGTAAATAGAAAAGGCACAATGCCGACTTAAGTATAAGAAATCTGACTCTTCTTACTGTCTATGTTTGAACCATTCCGGTGACACCTGTTATCGATTCCGATGCTTCACTTTAGGTTTACTGTATCACTCTGACCTTCTTATTGACGATGAAACACAGAAATTGCATCGGAAGTAAATAGAAAAGGCACAATGCCGACTTAAGTACAAGAAAACTGACTCTTCCTACTGTCTAAGTTTTGAACCATTCCTGTGACACTAGTTATAGATTCAGATGCTTCACTTCATGTTCACTGTATCCCTCTGACCTTCTTATTGACGATGAAACACAGAAATTCCATCGGAATTAAATACAAAAGCCACAATGCCGACTTAAGTACAAGAAAACTGACTCTTCTTACTGCCTATGTCTTGAACAATTCCTGTGACACTAGTTATAGATTCCGATGCTTCACTACAGGTTTACTGTATGCCTCTGACCTTCTTATTGACGATGAAACACAGAAATTGCTTCGGAATTAAATACAAAAGGCACAACGCCGACTTAAGTACAAGAAAATTGACTCTTCTTACTGTCTATGATTTCAACATTTCCTGTGACACCAGTTTTAGATTCCGATGCTTCACTATAAGTTTACTGTATCTCTTGGACCTTCTTATTGACGTTGAAACACAGAAATTGCATCGGAATTAAATAGAAAAGGCACAATGAGGACTTAAGTACAAGTAAACTGACTCTTCCTACTGTCTATGTTTTGAACCTTTCCTGTGAGACCAGTTTCAGATTCCGATGCTTCACTTCAGGTTTACTGTATCCCTTGGACCTTCTTATTGACGATGAAACACAGAAATTGCAGTGGAATTAAATACAAAAGGCAAAATGCAGACTTAAGTACAAGAAAACTGACTCTTCTTACTGCCTTTGTTTTGAACCATTCCTGTGACACTAGTTATAGATTTCGATGCTTCACTTCAGGTTTACTGTATCCCTCTGACCTTCTTATTGACGATGAAACACAGAAATTCCATCGGAATTAAATACAAAAGCCACAATGCAGACTTAAGTACAAGAAAACTGACTCTTCCTACTGCCTATGTTTTGAACCATTCCTGAGACACTAGTTATAGATTCCGATGCTTCACTTCAGGTTTACTGTATGCCTCTGACATTCTTATTGACCATGAAAAACAGAATTTGCATCGCAATTAAATACACAAGGCACAATGCCGACTTAAGTACAAGAAAACTGACTCTTCTTACTGTCTACGTTTTGAAACAATTCTGTTACACTAGTTATAGATTCCGATGCCTCACTTTAGGTTTACTGTATCCCTCTGACCTTTTTATTGACGATGAAACACAGAAATTGCATCGGAATTAAATACCAAAGGCACAATGCCGACTTAAGTACAAGAAGACTGACACTTATTACTGTCTATGTTTTGACCATTCCTGTGACACTAGTTATAGATTCCGATGCTTCACTTCAGGTTTACTGTATACCTCTGACCTTCTTATTGACGATGAAACACAGAAATTGAATCAGAATTAAATAGAAAAGGCACAATGCTGACTTTAGTACAAGAAAAATAGCTATTCTTACTGTGTATGTTTTGAACCATTCCTGTGACACTAGATATAGATTCCGATGCTTCACTTCAAGTTTACTGTATCTCTCTGACCTTCTTATTGACGATGAAACACAGAAATTGCATCGGAATTAAATACAAAAGGCACAATGCCGACTTAAGTACAAGAAAACTGACTCTTCTTACTGTCTATGTTTTGAACCATTCTTGTGACACTAGTTATAGATTCCGATGCTTCATTTCAGGTTTACTATATGCCTCTGACCTTCTTATTGACGATGTAACACAGAATTTGCATCGGATTCAAATACAAAAGGCACAATGCCGACTTAAGTACAAGAAAACTGACTCTTCTTACTGTCTATGTTTTGAACCATTCCTGTGACACTAGTTATAGATTCCGATGCTTCACTACAGGTTTACTGTATGCCTCTGACCTTCTTATTGACGATGAAACACAGAATTTGCAGCGGAATTAAATACAAAAGCCACAATGCCGACTTAAGTACAAGAAAACTGACTCTTCTTACTGCCTATGCCTTGAACAATTCCTGTGACACTAGTTATAGATTCCGATGCTTCACTACAGGTTTACTGTATGCCTCTGACCTTCTTATTGACGATGAAACACAGAATTTGCATCGGAATTAAATACAAAAGGCACAATGCCGACTTAAGTACAAGAAAACTGACTCTTCTTACTGTCTATGTTTTGAACCATTCCTATGGCACTAGTTATAGATTCCGATGCCTCACTTCAGGTTTACTGTATCCCTCTGACCTTTTTATTGACGATGAAAGACAGAAATGGCATCGGAATTAAATACAAAAGGCACAATGCCGACTTAAGTACAAGAAGACTGACTCTTATTACTGTCTATGTTTTGAACCATTCCTGTGATACTAGTTATAGATTAGGATGCTTCACTTCAGGTTCACTGTATCCCTCTGACCTTCTTATTGACGATGAAACACTGAAATTCCATCGGAATTAAATACAAAAGGCACAATGCCGACTTAAGTACAAGAAAACTGACTCTTTTTACTGTCGATGCTTTGAACGATTCCTGTGACACTAGTTATAGATTCCGATGCTTCACCTCAGGTTTACCGTATACCTCTGACCTTCTTATTGACGATGAACCACAGAAATTGAATCAGAATTAAGTAGAAAAGTCACAATGCTGACTTTAGTACAAGAAAACTAACTCTTCTTACTGTCTATGATTTGAACCTTTCCTGTGAGACCAGTTTCAGATTCCGATGCTTCACTTCAGGTTTACTGTATCCCTTGGACCTTCTTATTGACGATGAAACACAGAAATTCCATCGGAATTAAATACAAAAGGCACAATGCCGACTTAAGTACAAGAATATTGACTCTTCTTACTGCCTATTCTTTGAACATTCCCTGTGAGACCAGTTTTAGATTCTGATGCTTCACTATATGTTTACTGAATCCCGTGGACCTTCTTATTGACGTTGGAACACAGAAATTGCATCGGAATTAAATACAAAAGGCACAACGCCGACTTAAGTACAAGAAAATTGACTATTCTTTCTGTCTATGATTTCAACATTTCCTGTGACACCAGTTTTAGATTCCGATGCTTCACTATATGTTTACTGTATCTCTTGGACCTTCTTATTGACGTTGAAACACAGAAATTGCATCGGAATTAAATAGAAAAGGCACAATGAGGACTTAGGTACAAGAAAACTGACTCTTCTTACTGTGTATGTTTTGAACCATTCCTGTGACACTAGTTATAGATTCCGATGCTTCACTTCAGGTATACTGTATCTCTCTGACCTTCGTATTGACGATGAAACACAGAAATTGCATCGCATTTAAATACAAAAGGCACAATGCCGACTCAAGTACAAGTAGTTGGCTCTTCTTACTGTCTATGTTTTGAAACATTCCTGTGTGACCGGTTTTAGATTCCAATGCTTCACTTCAGGTTTACTGTATCCCTTGGATCTTCTTATTGACCAAGAAACACAGAAATTGCGTCGGAATTAAATAGAAAAGGCACAATGCCGACTTAAGTACAAGAAGACTGACACTTATTACTGTCTATGTTTTGAACCATTCCTGTGACACTAGTTATAGATTCCGATGCTTCACTTCAGGTTTACTGTATACCTCTGACCTTCTTATTGACGATGAAACACAGAAATTGAATCAGAATTAAATAGAAAAGGCACAATGCTGACTTTAGTACAAGAAAAATAACTATTCTTACTGTGTATGTTTTGAACCATTCCTGTGACACTAGATATAGATTCCGATGCTTCACTTCAGGTATACTGTATCTCTCTGACCTTCTTATTGACGATGAAACACAGAAATTGCATCGGAATTAAATACAAAAGGCACAATGCCGACTCAAGTACAAGAAGTAGGCTCTTCTTACTGTCTATGTTTTGAAACATTCCTGTGTGACCGGTTTTAGATTCCAATGCTTCACTTCAGGTTTACTGTATCCCTTGGATCTTCTTATTGACCACGAAACACAGAAATTGAATCGGAATTAAATAGAAAAGGCACAATGCCGACTTAAGTACAAGAAAACTGACTCTTCTTACTGTCTATGTTTTGAACCATTCCTGTGACACTAGTTATAGATTCCGATGCTTCATTTCAGGTTTACTATATGCCTCTGACCTTCTTATTGACGATGTAACACAGAATTTGCATCGGATTCAAATACAAAAGGCACAATGCCGACTTAAGTACAAGAAAACTGACTCTTCTTACTGTCTATGTTTTGAACCATTCCTGTGACACTAGTTATAGATTCCGATGCTTCACTTCAGTTTTACTGTATACCTCTGACCTTCTTATTGACGATGAAACACAGAAATTGAATCAGAATTGAATAGAAAAGGCACAATGCTGACTTTAGTACAAGAAAACTAACACTTCTTACTGTCTATGTTTTGAACCTATCCTGTGAGACCAGTTTCAGATTCCGATGCTTCACTTCAGGTTTACTGTATCCCTTGGACCTTCTTATTGACGATGAAACACAGAAATTCCATCGGAATGAAATACAAAAGGCACAACGCCGACTTAAGTACAAGAAAACTGACTCTTCTTACTGTCTATGTTTTCAACATTTCCTGTGAGACCAGTTTTAGATTCCGATGCTTCACTATATGTTTACTGTATCTCTTGGACCTTCTTATTGACGTTGAAACACAGAAATTGCATCGTAATTAAATAGAAAAGGCACAATGCGGACTTAAGTACAAGAAAACTGACTCTTCTTACTGTGTATGTTTTGAAACATTCCTGTGACACTAGTTATAGATTCCGATGCCTCACTTCAGGTTTACTGTATCCCTCTGACCTTTTTATTGACGATGAAACACAGAAATTGCATCGGAATTAAATACAAAAGGCACAATGCCGACTTAAGTACAAGAAGACTGACACTTATTACTGTCTATGTTTTGAACCATTCCTGTGACACTAGTTATAGAATCCCATGCTTCACTTCAGGTTTACTGTATGCCTCTGACCTTCTTATTGACGATGAAACACAGAATTTGCATCGGAATTAAATACAAAAGGCACAATGCCGACTTAAGTACAAGAAAACTGACTCTTCTTACTGTCTATGTTTTGAACCATTCCTATGGCACTAGTTATAGATTCCGATGCCTCACTTCAGGTTTACTGTATCCCTCTGACCTTTTTATTGACGTTGAAAGACAGAAATTGCATCGGAATTAAATACAAAAGGCACAATGCCGACTTAAGTACAAGAAGACTGACTCTTATTACTGTCTATGTTTTGAACCATTCCTGTGATACTAGTTATAGATTAAGATGCTTCACTTCAGGTTCACTGTATCCCTCTGACCTTCTTATTGACGATGAAACACTGAAATTCCATCGGAATTAAATACAAAAGGCACAATGCCGACTTAAGTACAAGAAAACTGACTCTTTTTACTGTCTATGCTTTGAACGATTCCTGTGACACTAGTTATAGATTCCGATGCTTCACCTCAGGTTTACTGTATACCTCTGACCTTCTTATTGACGATGAAACACAGAAATTGAATCAGAATTAAATAGAAAAGTCACAATGCTGACTTTAGTACAAGAAAACTAACTCTTCTTACTGTCTATGATTTGAACCTTTCCTGTGAGACCAGTTTCAGATTCCGATGCTTCACTTCAGGTTTACTGTATCCCTTGGACCTTCTTATTGACGATGAAACACAGAAATTCCATCGGAATTAAATACAAAAGGCACAATGCCGACCTAAGTACAAGAATATTGACTCTTCTTACTGCCTATTCTTTGAACATTCCCTGTGAGACCAGTTTTAGATTCTGATGCTTCACTATATGTTTACTGAATCCCGTGGACCTTCTTATTGACGTTGGAACACAGAAATTGCATCGGAATTAAATACAAAAGGCACAACGTCGACTTAAGTACAAGAAAATTGACTATTCTTTCTGTCTATGATTTCAACATTTCCTGTGACACCAGTTTTGGATTCCGATGCTTCACTATATGTTTACTGTCTCTCTTGGACCTTCTTATTGACGTTGAAACACAGAAATTGCATCGGAATTAAATAGAAAAGGCACAATGAGGACATAGGTACAAGAAAACTGACTCTTCTTACTGTGTATGATTTGAACCATTCCTGTGACACTAGTTATAGATTCCGATGCTTCACTTCAGGTATACTGTATCTCTCTGACCTTCGTATTGACGATGAAACACAGAAATTGCATCGCATTTAAATACAAAAGGCACAATGCCGACTCAAGTACAAGTAGTTGGCTCTTCTTACTGTCTATGTTTTGAAACATTCCTGTGTGACCGGTTTTAGATTCCAATGCTTCACTTCAGGTTTACTGTATCCCTTGGATCTTCTTATTGACCAAGAAACACAGAAATTGCGTCGGAATTAAATAGAAAAGGCACAATGCCGACTTAAGTACAAGTAAACTGACTCTTCCTACTGTCTATGTTTTCAACCTTTCCTGTGAGACCAGTTTCAGATTCCGATGCTTCACTTCAGGATTACTGTATCCCTTGGACCTTCTTATTGACGATGAAACACAGAAATTGCAGTGGAATTAAATACAAAAGGCAAAATGCAGACTTAAGTACAAGAAAACTGACTCTTCTTACTGCCTTTGTTTTGAACCATTCCTGTGACACTAGTTATAGATTTCAATGCTTCACTTCAGGTTTACTGTATCCCTCTGACGTTCTTATTGACGATGAAACACAGAAATTCCATCGGAATTAAATACAAAAGCCACAATGCAGACTTAAGTACAAGAAAACTGACTCTTCCTACTGCCTATGTTTTGAACCATTCCTGTGACACTAGTTATAGATTCCGATGCTTCACTTCAGGTTTACTGTATGCCTCTGACCTTCTTATTGACGATGAAAAACAGAATTTGCATCGCAATTAAATACAAAAGGCACAATGCCGACTTAAGTACAAGAAAACTGACTCTTCTTACTGTCTACGTTTTGAAACAATTGTGTTACACTAGTTATAGATTCCGATGCCTCACTTCAGGTTTACTGTATCCCTCTGACCTTTTTATTGACGATGAAACACAGAAATTGCATCGGAATTAAATACCAAAGGCACAATGCCGACTTAAGTACAAGAAGACTGACACTTATTACTGTCTGTGTTTTGAACCATTCCTGTGACACTAGTTATAGATTCCGATGCTTCACTTCAGGTTTACTGTATACGTCTGACCTTCTTATTGACGATGAAACACAGAAATTGAATCAGAATTAAATAGAAAAGGCACAATGCTGACTTTAGTACAAGAAAAATAACTATTCTTACTGTGTATGTTTTGAACCATTCCTGTGACACTAGATATAGATTCCGATGCTTCACTTCAGGTATACTGTATCTCTCTGACCTTCTTATTGACGATGAAACACAGAAATTGCATCGGAATTAAATACAAAAGGCACAATGCCGACTCAAGTACAAGAAGTTGGCTCTTCTTACTGTCTATGTTTTGAAACATTCCTGTGTGACCGGTTTTAGATTCCAATGCTTCACTTCAGGTTTACTGTATCCCTTGGATCTTCTTATTGACCACGAAACACAGAAATTGAATCGGAATTAAATAGAAAAGGCACAATGCCGACTTAAGTACAAGAAAACTGACTCTTCTTACTGTCTATGTTTTGAACCATTCCTGTGACACTAGTTATAGATTCCGATGCTTCATTTCAGGTTTACTATATGCCTCTGACCTTCTTATTGACGATGTAACACAGAATTTGCATCGGATTCAAATACAAAAGGCACAATGCCGACTTAAGTACAAGAAAACTGACTCTTCTTACTGTCTATGTTTTGAACCATTCCTGTGACACTAGTTATAGATTCCAATGATTCACATCAGGATTACTGTATCCCTCAGACCTTCTTATTGACGATGAAAGACAGAAATTGCATCGGATTTAAGTACAAAAAGCACAATGCCGACTTAAGTACAAGAAGACTGACTCTTATTACTGTCTGTGTTTTGAACCATTCCTGTGACACTAGTTATAGATTCCGATGCTTCATTTCAGGTTCACTGTATCCCTCTGACCATCTTATTGACGATGAGACACTGAAATTCCATCGGAATTTAATACAAAAGGCACAATGCCGACTTAAGTACAAGAAAACTGACTCTTCTTACTGTCTATGTTTTGAACCATTCCTGTGACACTAGTTATAGATTCCGATGCTTCACTTCAGTTTTACTGTATACCTCTGACCTTCTTATTGACGATGAAACACAGAAATTGAATCAGAATTAAATAGAAAAGGCACAATGCTGACTTTAGTACAAGAAAACTAACACTTCTTACTGTCTATGTTTTGAACCTATCCTGTGAGACCAGTTTCAGATTCCGATGCTTCACTTCAGGTTTACTGTATCCCTTGGACCTTCTTATTGACGATGAAACACAGAAATTCCATCGGAATGAAATACAAAAGGCACAACGCCGACTTAAGTACAAGAAAACTGACTCTTCTTACTGTCTATGATTTCAACATTTCCTGTGAGACCAGTTTTAGATTCCGATGCTTCACTATATGTTTACTGTATCTCTTGGACCTTCTTATTGACGTTGAAACACAGAAATTGCATCGGAATTAAATAGAAAAGGCACAATGCGGACTTAAGTACAAGAAAACTGACTCTTCTTACTGTGTATGTTTTGAAACATTCCTGTGACACTAGTTATAGATTCCGATGCTTCAATTCAGGTATACTGTATCTCTCTGACCTGCTTATTGACGATGAAACACAGAAATTGCACCGGAATTAAATACAAAAGGCACAATGCCGACTCAAGTACAAGATGTTGGCTCTTCTTACTGTCTATGTTTTGAAACATTCCTGTGTGACCGGTTTTAGATTCCAATGCTTCACTTCAGGTTTACTGTATCCCTTGGTTCTTCTTATTGACTAAGTAACACAGAAATTGCATCGGAATTAAATAGAAAAAGCACAATGCCGACTTAAGTACAAGTAAACTGACTCTTCCTACTGTCTATGTTTTGAACCATTCCTGTGACACTAGTTACACATTCCGATCCTTAACTTCAGGTTTACTGTATCCCTCTGACCTTCTTATTGACGATGAAACACAGAAATTGCAGCGGAATTAAATACAAAAGGCAAAATGCAGACTTAAGTACAAGAAAACTGACTCTTCTTTCTGCCTTTGTTTTGAACCATTCCTGTGACACTAGTTATAGATTTCGATGCTTCACTTCAGGTTTACTGTATCCCTCCGACCTTCTTATTGACGATGAACCACAGAAATTTAATCGGAATTAAATACAAAAGGCACAATGCCGACTTAAGTACAAGAAATCTGACTCTTCTTACTGTCTATGTTTGAAACATTCCGGTGACACTACTTATCGATTCCGATGCTTCACTTTAGGTTTACTGTATCGCTCTGACCTTCTTATTGACGATGAAACACAGAAATTGCATCGGAAGTAAATAGAAAAGGCACAATGCCGACTTAAGTACAAGAAAACTGACTCTTCTTACTGTCTGAGTTTTGAACCATTCCTGTGACACTAATTATAGATTCCGATGCTTCACTTCAGGTTTACTGTATCCCTCTGACCTTCTTATTGACGATGAAACACACAAATTGCATCGGAATTAAATACAAAAGCCACAATGCCGACTTAAGTACAACAAAACTGACTCTTCTTACTGTCTATGAATTCAACGTTTCCTGTGAGACCAGTTTTAGATTCCGATGCTTCACTATATGTTTACTGTATCTCTTGGACCTTCTTATGGACGTTGAAACACAGAAATTGCATCGGAATTAAATAGAAAATGCACAATGCGGACTTAAGTACAAGAAAACTGACTCTTCTTACTGTCTATGTTTTGAACCATTCCTGTGACACTAGTTATAGATTCCGATGCTTCACTTCAGGTATACTGTATCTCTCTGACCTTCTTATTGACGATGAAACACAGAAATTGTATCGGAATTAAATACAACAGGCACAATGCCGACTCAAGTACAAGAAGTTGGCTCTTCTTACTGTCTATGTTTTGAAACATTCCTGTGTTACCGTTTTTAGATTCCAATGCTTCACTTCAGGTTTACTGTATCCCTTGGATCTTCTTCTTGACCAAGAAACACAGAAATTGCATCGGAATTAAATAGAAAAGGCACAATGCCGACTTAAGTACAAGTAAACTGACTCTTCCTACTGTCTATGTTTTGAACCATTCCTGTGACACTAGTTACACATTCCGATCCTTCACTTCAGGTTTACTGAATCCCTCTGACCTTCTTATTGACGATGAAACACAGAAATTTAATCGGAATTAAATACAAAAGGCACAATGCCGACTTAAGTACAAGAAATCTGACTCTTCTTACTGTCTATGTTTGAACCATTCCGGTGACCCTAGTTATCGATTCCGATGCTTCACTTTAGGTTTACTGTATCGCTCTGACCTTCTTATTGACGATGAAACACAGAAATTGCATCGGAAGTAAATAGAAAAGGCACAATGCCGACTTAAGTACAAGAAAACTGACTCTTCTTACTGTCTAAGATTTGAACCATTCCTGTGACACTAGTTATAGATTCCGATGCTTCACTTCATGTTCACAGTATCCCTCTGACCTTCTTATTGACGATTTAACACAGAAATTCCATCGGAATTAAATACAAATGCCACAATAACGACTTAAGTAAAAGAAAACTGACTCTTCTTATTGCCTCTGCTTTGAACAATTCCTGTGACACTAGTTATAGATTACGATGCTTCACTACAGGTTTACTGTATGCTTCTGACCTTCTTATTGACGAAGAAACACAGAAATTGCATCGGAATTAAATACAAAAGGCACAATGCCGACTTAAGTACAAGAAAACTGACTCTTCTTACTGTCTACGTTTTGAACCATTCCTGATACACTAGTTATAGATTCCGATGCCTCACTTCAGGTTTACTGTATCCCTCTGACCTTTTTATTGACGATGAAACACAGAAATTGCATCGGAATTAAATACAAAAGGCACAATGCCGACTTAAGTACAAGAAGACTGACACTTATTACTGTCTATGCTTTGAACCATTCCTGTGACACTAGTTATAGATTCCGATGCTTTACTTCAGGTTTACTGTATGCCTCTGACCTTCTTATTGACGATGAAACACAGAATTTGCATCGGAATTAAATACAAAAGGCACAACGCCGACTTAAGTACAAGAAAACTGACTCTTCCTACTGTCTATGATTTGAACCATTCCTGTGACACTAGTTATAGATTCCGATGCCTCACTTCAGGTTTACTGTATCCCTCTGACCTTCTTATTGACGATGAAAAACAGAAATTGCATCGGAAAAAATACAAAAGGCACAATGCCGACTTAAGTACAAGAAGACTGACTCTTATTACTGTCTATGTTCAGAACCATTCCTGTGACACTAGTTATAGATTCCGATGCTTCACTTCAGGTTCACTGTATCCCTCTGAACTTCTTATTGACGATGAAACACTGAAATTCCATCGGAATTAAATACAAAAGGCACAATGCGGACTTAAGTACAAGAAAACTGACTCTTCCTACTGTCTATGTTTTGAACCATTCCTGTGACACTAGTTATAGATTCCGATGCTTCACTTCAGGTATACTGTATCCCTCTGACCTTCTTATTGACGATGAAACACAGAAATTGCAGCGGAATTAAATACAAAAGGCACAATGCCAACTTAAGTACAAGAAAATTGACTCTTCTTACTGCGTTTGTTTTGAACCATCCCTGTGACACTAGTTATAGATTTCGATGCTTCACTTCAGGTTTACTGTATCCCTCTTACCTTCTTATTGACGATGAAACACAGAAATTTAATCGGAATTAAATACAAATGGCACAATGCCGACTTCAGTACAAGAAATCTGACTCTTCTTACTGTCTATGTTTGAACCATTCCGGTGACACTAGTTATCGATTCCGATGCTTCACTTTAGGTTTACTGTAACGCTCTGACCTTCTTATTGACGAAGAAACACAGAAATTGCATCGGAATTAAATACAAAAGGCACAATGCCGACTTAAGTACAAGAAAACTGACTCTTCTTACTGACTAAGAATTGAACCATTCCTGTGACACTAGTTATAGATTCCGATGCTTCACTTCAGGTTTACTGTATCCCTCTGACCTTCTTATTGACGATGAAACAAAGAAATTTAATCGGAATTAAATACAAATGCCACAATGCCGACTTAAGTAGAAGAAATCTGACTCTTCTTACTGTCTATGTTTGAACCATTCCGGTGACACTAGTTATCGATTCCGATGCTTCACTTTAGGTTTACTGTAACGCTCTGACCTTCTTATTGACGATGAAACACAGAAATTGCATCGGAATTAAATAAAAAAGGCACAACGCCCACTTAAGTGCAAGATAACTGACTCTTCTTCCTGTCTATGATTTCAACATTTCCTGTGAGACCAGTTTTAGATTCCGATGCTTCACTATATGTTTACTGTATCTCTTGGACCTTCTTATTGACGTTGGAACACAGAAATTGCATCGGAATTAAATACAAAAGGCACAACGCCGACTTAAGTACAAGAAAACTGACTCTTCTTACAGTCTATGATTTCAACATTTCCTGTGAGACCAGTTTTAGATTCCGATGCTTCACTATATGTTTACTGTATCTCTTGGACCTTCTTATTGACGTTGAAACACAGAAATTGCATCGGAATTAAATAGAAAAGGCACAATGCGGACTTAAGTACAAGAAAACTGACTCTTCTTACTGCGTTTGTTTTGAACCATTCCTGTGACACTAGTTATAGATTTCGATGCTTCACTTCAGGTTTACTGTATCCCTCTGACCTTCTTATTGACGATGAAACACATAAATTTAATCGGAATTAAATACAAATGGCACAATGCCGACTTAAGTACAAGAAATCTGACTCTTCTTACTGCCTTTGTTTTGAACCATTCCTGTGACACTAGTTATAGATTTCGATGCTTCACTTCAGGTTTACTGTATCCCTCTGACCTTCGTATTGACGATGAAACACAGAAATTGCATAGGAATTAAATACAAATGGCACAATGCCGACATAAGTACAAGAAATCTGACTCTTCTTACTGTCTATGTTTGAACCATTCCGGTGACACTAGTTATCGATTCCGATGCTTCACTTTAGGTTTACTGTAACGCTCTGACCTTCTTATTGACGATGAAACACAGAAATTCCATCGTAATTAAATACAAAAGGCACAATGCCGACTTAAGTACAAGAAAACTGACTCTTCTTACTGACTATGATTTGAACCATTCCTGTGACACTAGTTATAGATTCTGATGCTTCACTTCAGGTTTACTGTATGCCTCTGACCATCTTATAGACGATGAAACACAGAATTTGCATCGGAATTAAATACAAAACTCACAACTCCGACTTAAGTACAACAAAACTGACTCTTCTTACTGTCTATGTTTTGAACCATTCCTGTGACGCTAGTTGTAGATTCCGATGCTTCACTTCTGGTTTACTGTATCCCTCTGACCTTCCTATTGACGATGAAACACAGAAATTGCATTGGAATTAAATACAAAAGGCACAATGCCGACTTAAGTACAAGAAGACTGACTCTTCTTACTGTCTATGTTTTGAACCATTCCTGTGACACTAGTTATAGATTCCGATGCTTCACTTCAGGTTTACTGTATCGCTCTGATCTTCTTATTGACGATGAAACACAGAATTTGCATCGGAATTAAATACAAAAGGCACAATGCCGACTTAAGTACAAGAAAACTGACTCTTTTTACTGTCTATGTTTTGAACCATTCCTGTGACACTAGTTATAGATTCCGATGCTTCACTTCAGGTTCACTGTATCCCTCTGACCTTCTTATTGACGATGAAACACAGAAATTCCATCGGAATTAAATACAAAAGGCACAATGCCGACTTAAGTACAAGAAAACTGACTCTTCTTACTGACTATGATTTGAACCATTCCTGTGACACTAGTTATAGATTCTGATGCTTCACTTCAGGTTTACTGTATGCCTCTGACCATCTTATAGACGATGAAACACAGAATTTGCATCGGAAGTAAATACAAATGGCACAACGCCGACTTAAGTACAAGAAAACTGACTCTTCTTACTGTCTATGTTTTGAACCATTCCTGTGACACTAGTTACAGATTCCGATGCTTCACTTCTGGTTTACTGTATCCCTCTGACCTTCCTATTGACGATGAAACACAGAAATTGCATCGAAATTAAATACAAAAGGCACAATGCCGACTTAAGTACAAGAAGACTGACTCTTCTTACTGTCTATGTTTTGAACCATTCCTGTGACACTAGTTATAGATTCCGAAGCTTCATTTCAGGTTTACTGTATCCCTCCGACCATCTTATTGACGATGAAACACAGAAATTGAATCAGAATTAAATAGAAAAGGCATAATGCTGACATAAGTACAAGAAAACTAACTCTTCTTACTGTCTATGTTTTGAAGATTTCCTGTGAGACCAGTTTCAGATACCGATGCTCCACTTTAGGTTAACTGTATCCCTTGGATCTTCTTATTGACGATGAAACACAGAATTTGCATCGGAATTAAATACAAAAGGCACAATGCCGACTTAAGTACAAGAAGACTGACTCTTGTTACTGACTATGTTTTGAACATTTCCTGTGAGGCCAGTTTTAGATTTTGATGTTTCACTATGTGTTTACTGTATCCCTTGGACCTTCTTATTGACGATGAAACACAGATTTGGCATCGGAATTAAATACAAAAGGCACAATGCCGACTTAAGTACAAGAAAACTGACTCTTCTTACTGTCTATGTTTTGAACAATTCCTGTGCCACTAGTTATAGATTCTGATGCCTCACTTCAGGTTTACTGTATCCCTCTGACCATCTTATTGACGATAAAACACAGAAATTGCATCGGAATTAAATACAAAAGGCACAATGCCGACTTAAGTACAAGAAAACTGACTCTTCTTACTGTCTATGATTAGAACCATTCCTGTGACACTAGTTATAGATTCCAATGTTTCACTTCAGGTTTACTGTATGCCTCTGACCTTCTTATTGACGATGAAACACAGAATTTGCATCGGAATTAAATACAAAAGGCACAATGCCCACTTAAGTACAAGAAATCTGATTCTTCTTACTGTCTATGTTTGAACCATTCCTGTGACACTAGTTATCGATTCCGATGCTTCACATTAGGTTTACTGTATCCCTTTGACCTTCTTATTGACGATGAAACACAGAAATTCCATCGGAATTAAATACAAAAGGCACATTGCCGACTTAAGTACAAGAAAGCTGACTCTTCTTACTATGATTTGAACCATTCCAATGACACTAGTTATAGATCCGATTCTTCACTTCAGGTTTACTGTATGCCTCTGACCTTCTTATTGACGATGAAACACAGAATTTGCATCGGAATTAAATACAAAAGGCACAATGCCGACTTAGGTACAAGAAAACTGACTCTTCTTACTGTCTATGTTTTGAACCAATCCTGTGACACTAGTTATAGATTCCGATGCTTCACTTCAGGTTTACTGTATCCCTCTGACCTTCCTATTGACTGTGAAACACAGAAATTGCATCGGAATTAAATACAAAAGGCACAATGCCGACTTAAGTACAAGAAGACTGACTCTTATTACTGCTATGCTTTGAACCATTCCTGTGACACTAGTTATAGATTCTGATGCTTCACTTCAGGTTCACTCTATCCCTCTGACCTTCTTATTGACGATGAAACTTTGAAATTCTATCGGAATTAAATACAAAAGGCACAATGGCGACTTAAGTACAAGAAAACTGACTCTTCTTACTGTCTATGTTTTGAACCATTCCTGTGACACTAGTTATAGATTCCGATGCTTCACTTCAGGTTTACTGTATCCCTCTGACCTTCTTATTGACGATGAAACACAGATATTGAATCAGAATTAAATAGAAAAGGCATAATGCTGACATAAGTACAAGAAAACTAACTCTTCATACTGTCTATGTTTTGAACATTTCCTGTGAGACCAGTTTCAGATACCGATGCTGCACTTCAGGTTTACTGTATCCCTTGGATCTTCTTATTGACGACGAAACACAGAAATTGCATCGGAATTAAATAGAAAGGCACAATGCCGACTTAAGTACAAGAAAACTGACTCTTCTTACTGTCTATGTTTTGAACCATTCCTGATACACTAGTTATAGATTCCGATGCCTCACTTCAGGTTTACTGTATCACTCTGACCTTCTTATTGACGATAAAACACAGAAATTCCATCGTAATTAAATACTAAAGGCACAATGCCGACTTAAGTACAAGAAAACTGACTCTTCTTACTGACTATGATTTGAACCATTCCTGTGACACTAGTTATAGATTCTGATGCTTCACTTCAGGTTTACTGTATACCTCTGACCATCTTATAGACGATGAAACACAGAATTTGCATCGGAATTAAATACAAAAGGCACAACTCCGACTTAAGTACAAGAAAACTGACTCTTCTTACTGTCTATGTTTTGAACCATTCCTGTGACACTAGTTGTAGATTCCGATGCTTCACTTCTGGTTTACTGTATCCCTCTGACCTTCCTATTGACGATGAAACACAGAAATTGCATTGGAATTAAATACAAAAGGCACAATGCCGACTTAAGTACAAGAAGACTGACTCTTCTTACTGTCTATGTTTTGAACCATTCCTGTGACACTAGTTATAGATTCCGATGCTTCACTTCAGGTTTACTGTATCGCTCTGATCTTCTTATTGACGATGAAACACAGAATTTGCATCGGAATTAAATACAAAAGGCACAATGCCGACTTAAGTACAAGAAAACTGACTCTTTTTACTGTCTATGTTTTGAACCATTCCTGTGACACTAGTTATAGATTCCGATGCTTCACTTCAGGTTCACTGTATCCCTCTGACCTTCTTATTGACGATGAAACACAGAAATTCCATCGGAATTAAATACAAAAGGCACAATGCCGACTTAAGTACAAGAAAACTGACTCTTCTTACTGTCTATGTTTTGAACAATTCCTGTGCCACTAGTTATAGATTCTGATACCTCACTTCAGGTTTACTGTATCCCTCTGACCATCTTATTGACGATAAAACACAGAAATTGCATCG
The DNA here is from genome assembly GCF_023864345.2 of Schistocerca serialis cubense. Taxonomy (NCBI): domain Eukaryota; kingdom Metazoa; phylum Arthropoda; class Insecta; order Orthoptera; family Acrididae; genus Schistocerca; species Schistocerca serialis. The sequence goes on along the minus strand of NC_064640.1, from coordinate 1,074,146,898 downwards.
GAATTAAATACAAAAGGCACAATGCCGACTTAAGTACAAGAAAACTGACTCTTCTTACTGTCTATGATTAGAACCATTCCTGTGACACTAGTTATAGATTCCAATGTTTCACTTCAGGTTTACTGTATGCCTCTGACCTTCTTATTGACGATGAAACACAGAATTTGCATCGGAATTAAATACAAAAGGCACAATGCCCACTTAAGTACAAGAAATCTGATTCTTCTTACTGTCTATGTTTGAACCATTCCTGTGACACTAGTTATCGATTCCGATGCTTCACATTAGGTTTACTGTATCCCTTTGACCTTCTTATTGACGATGAAACACAGAAATTCCATCGGAATTAAATACAAAAGGCACATTGCCGACTTAAGTACAAGAAAGCTGACTCTTCTTACTATGATTTGAACCATTCCAATGACACTAGTTATAGATCCGATGCTTCACTTCAGGTTTACTGTATGCCTCTGACCTTCTTATTGACGATGAAACACAGAATTTGCATCGGAATTAAATACAAAAGGCACAATGCCGACTTAAGTACAAGAAAACTGACTCTTCTTACTGTCTATGTTTTGAACCAATCCTGTGACACTAGTTATAGATTCCGATGCTTCACTTCAGGTTTACTGTATCCCTCTGACCTTCCTATTGACTGTGAAACACAGAAATTGCATCGGAATTAAATACAAAAGGCACAATGCCGACTTAAGTACAAGAAGACTGACTCTTATTACTGCTATGCTTTGAACCATTCCTGTGACACTAGTTATAGATTCTGATGCTTCACTTCAGGTTCACTCTATCCCTCTGACCTTCTTATTGACGATGAAACTTTGAAATTCTATCGGAATTAAATACAAAAGGCACAATGGCGACTTAAGTACAAGAAAACTGACTCTTCTTACTGTCTATGTTTTGAACCATTCCTGTGACACTAGTTATAGATTCCGATGCTTCACTTCAGGTTTACTGTATCCCTCTGACCTTCTTATTGACGATGAAACACAGATATTGAATCAGAATTAAATAGAAAAGGCATAATGCTGACATAAGTACAAGAAAACTAACTCTTCATACTGTCTATGTTTTGAACATTTCCTGTGAGACCAGTTTCAGATACCGATGCTGCACTTCAGGTTTACTGTATCCCTTGGATCTTCTTATTGACGACGAAACACAGAAATTGCATCGGAATTAAATAGAAAGGCACAATGCCGACTTAAGTACAAGAAAACTGACTCTTCTTACTGTCTATGTTTTGAACCATTCCTGATACACTAGTTATAGATTCCGATGCCTCACTTCAGGTTTACTGTATCACTCTGACCTTCTTATTGACGATAAAACACAGAAATTCCATCGTAATTAAATACAAAAGGCACAATGCCGACTTAAGTACAAGAAAACTGACTCTTCTTACTGACTATGATTTGAACCATTCCTGTGACACTAGTTATAGATTCTGATGCTTCACATCAGGTTTACTGTATGCCTCTGACCATCTTATAGACGATGAAACACAGAATTTGCATCGGAATTAAATACAAAAGGCACAACTCCGACTTAAGTACAAGAAAAATGACTCTTCTTACTGTCTATGTTTTGAACCATTCCTGTGACACTAGTTGTAGATTCCGATGCTTCACTTCTGGTTTACTGTATCCCTCTGACCTTCCTATTGACGATGAAACACAGAAATTGCATTGGAATTAAATACAAAAGGCACAATGCCGACTTAAGTACAAGAAGACTGACTCTTCTTACTGTCTATGTTTTGAACCATTCCTGTGACACTAGTTATAGATTCCGATGCTTCACTTCAGGTTTACTGTATCGCTCTGATCTTCTTATTGACGATGAAACACAGAATTTGCATCGGAATTAAATACAAAAGGCACAATGCCGACTTAAGTACAAGAAAACTGACTCTTTTTACTGTCTATGTTTTGAACCATTCCTGTGACACTAGTTATAGATTCCGATGCTTCACTTCAGGTTCACTGTATCCCTCTGACCTTCTTATTGACGATGAAACACAGAAATTCCATCGGAATTAAATACAAAAGGCACAATGCCGACTTAAGTACAAGAAAACTGACTCTTCTTACTGACTATGATTTGAACCATTCCTGTGACACTAGTTATAGATTCTGATGCTTCACTTCAGGTTTACTGTATGCCTCTGACCATCTTATAGACGATGAAACACAGAATTTGCATCGGAAGTAAATACAAAAGGCACAACGCCGACTTAAGTACAAGAAAACTGACTCTTCTTACTGTCTATGTTTTGAACCATTCCTGTGACACTAGTTACAGATTCCGATGCTTCACTTCTGGTTTACTGTATCCCTCTGACCTTCCTATTGACGATGAAACACAGAAATTGCATCGAAATTAAATACAAAAGGCACAATGCCGACTTAAGTACAAGAAGACTGACTCTTCTTACTGTCTATGTTTTGAACCATTCCTGTGACACTAGTTATAGATTCCGAAGCTTCATTTCAGGTTTACTGTATCCCTCCGACCATCTTATTGACGATGAAACACAGAAATTGAATCAGAATTAAATAGAAAAGGCATAATGCTGACATAAGTACAAGAAAACTAACTCTTCTTACTGTCTATGTTTTGAAGATTTCCTGTGAGACCAGTTTCAGTTACCGATGCTTCACTTTAGGTTAACTGTATCCCTTGGATCTTCTTATTGACGATGAAACACAGAATTTGCATCGGAATTAAATACAAAAGGCACAATGCCGACTTAAGTACAAGAAGACTGACTCTTGTTACTGACTATTTTTTGAACACTTCCTGTGAGACCAGTTTTAGATTTTGATGCTTCACTATGTGTTTACTGTATCCCTTGGACCTTCTTATTGACGATGAAACACAGAATTTGCATCGGAATTAAATACAAAAGGCACAATGCCGACTTAAGTACAAGAAAACTGACTCTTCTTACTGTCTATGTTTTGAACCATTCCTGTGCCACTAGTTATAGATTCTGATGCCTCACTTCAGGTTTACTGTATCCCTCTGACCATCTTATTGACGATGAAACACAGAAATTGCATCGGAATTAAATACAAAAGGCACAATGCCGACTTAAGTACAAGAAAACTGACTCTTCTTACTGTCTATGATTAGAACCATTCCTGTGACACTAGTTATAGATTCCAATGTTTCACTTCAGGTTTACTGTATGCCTCTGACCTTCTTATTGACGATGAAACACAGAATTTGCATCGGAATTAAATACAAAAGGCACAATGCCCACTTAAGTACAAGAAATCTGATTCTTCTTACTGTCTATGTTTGAACCATTCCTGTGACACTAGTTATCGATTCCGATGCTTCACATTAGGTTTACTGTATCCCTTTGACCTTCTTATTGACGATGAAACACAGAAATTCCATCGGAATTAAATACAAAAGGCACATTGCCGACTTAAGTACAAGAAAGCTGACTCTTCTTACTATGATTTGAACCATTCCAATGACACTAGTTATAGATCCGATGCTTCACTTCAGGTTTACTGTATGCCTCTGACCTTCTTATTGACGATGAAACACAGAATTTGCATCGGAATTAAATACAAAAGGCACAATGCCGACTTAAGTACAAGAAAACTGACTCTTCTTACTGTCTATGTTTTGAACCAATCCTGTGACACTAGTTATAGATTCCGATGCTTCACTTCAGGTTTACTGTATCCCTCTGACCTTCCTATTGACTGTGAAACACAGAAATTGCATCGGAATTAAATACAAAAGGCACAATGCCGACTTAAGTACAAGAAGACTGACTCTTATTACTGCTATGCTTTGAACCATTCCTGTGACACTAGTTATAGATTCTGATGCTTCACTTCAGGTTCACTCTATCCCTCTGACCTTCTTATTGACGATGAAACTTTGAAATTCTATCGGAATTAAATACAAAAGGCACAATGGCGACTTAAGTACAAGAAAACTGACTCTTCTTACTGTCTATGTTTTGAACCATTCCTGTGACACTAGTTATAGATTCCGATGCTTCACTTCAGGTTTACTGTATCCCTCTGACCTTCTTATTGACGATGAAACACAGATATTGAATCAGAATTAAATAGAAAAGGCATAATGCTGACATAAGTACAAGAAAACTAACTCTTCATACTGTCTATGTTTTGAACATTTCCTGTGAGACCAGTTTCAGATACCGATGCTGCACTTCAGGTTTACTGTATCCCTTGGATCTTCTTATTGACGACGAAACACAGAAATTGCATCGGAATTAAATAGAAAGGCACAATGCCGACTTAAGTACAAGAAAACTGACTCTTCTTACTGTCTATGTTTTGAACCATTCCTGATACACTAGTTATAGATTCCGATGCCTCACTTCAGGTTTACTGTATCCCTCTGACCTTATTATTGACGATGAAAGACAGAAATTGAATCGGAATTAAATACAAAAGGGAAAATGCCGACTTAAGTACAAGAAGACTGACTCGTATTACTGTCTATGTTTTGAACCTTTCCTGTGACACTAGTTATAGATCTCGATGCTTCACTTCAGGTTCACTGTATCCCTCTGACCTTCTTATTGACGATGAAACACTGAAATTCCATCGGAATTAAATACAAAAGGCACAATGCCGACTTAAGTACAAGAAAACTGACTCTTCTTACTGTCTATGTTTTGAACCATTCCTGTGACACTAGTTATAGATTCCGATGCTTCACTTCAGGTTTACTGTATACCTCTGACCTTCTTATAGACGATGAAACACAGAAATTGAATCAGAATTAAATAGAAAAGGCACAATGCTGACTTTAGTACAAGAAAACTAACTCTTCTTACTGTCTATGTTTTGAACCTTTCCTGTGAGACCAGTTTCAGATTCCGATGCTTCACATCAGGTTTACTGATTCCCTTGGACCTTCTTATTGACGATGAAACTCAGAAATTCTATCGGAATTAAATACAAAAGGCACAATGCCCACTTAAGTACAAGAATACTGACTCTTCTTACTGACTATGTTTTGAACATTCCCTGTGAGACCAGTTTTAGATTCCGATGCTTCACTATATGTTTACTGTATCTCTTGGACCATCTTATTGACGTTGAAACACAGAAATTGCATCGGAATTAAATAGAAAAGGCACAATGCGGACTTAAGTACAAGAAAACTGACTCTTCTTACTGTGTATGCTTTGAACCATTCCTGTGTGACCGGTTTTAGATTCCAATGCTTCACTTCAGGTTTACTGTATCCCTTGGATCTTCTTATTGACAAAGAAACACAGAAATTGCATCGGAATTAAATAGAAAACGCACAATGCCGACTTAAGTACAAGTAAACTGACTCTTCCTACTGTCTATGTTTTGAACCATTCCTGTGACACTAGTTACACATTCCGATCCTTCACTTCAGGTTTACTTTATCCCTCTGACCTTCTTATTGACGATGAAACACAGAAATTGCAGCGGAATTAAATACAAAAGGCAAAATGCAGACTTAAGTACAAGAAAACTGACTCTTCTTACTGCCTTTGTTTTGAACCATTCCTGTGACACTAGTTATAGATTTCGATGCTTCACTTCAGGTTTACTGTATCCCTCTGACCTTCTTATTGACGATGAAACACAGAAATTTAATCGGAATTAAATACAAAAGGCACAATGCCGACTTAAGTCCAAGAAATTTGACTCTTCTTATTGTCTATATTTGAACCATTCCGGTGACACTAGTTATCGATTCCGATGCTTCACTTTAGGTTTACTGTAACGCTCTGACCTTCTTATTGACGATGAAACACAGAAATTGCATCGGAAGTAAATAGAAAAGGCACAATGCAGACATAAGTACAAGAAAACTGACTCTTCTTACTGTCTAAGTTTTGAACCATTCCTGTGACACTAGTTATAGATTCCGATGCTTCACTTCAGGTTTACTGTATCGCTCTGATCTTCTTATTGACGATGAAACACAGAAATTGCATCGGAATTAAATACAAAAGGCACTATGCCGACTTAAGTACAAGAAAACTGACTCTTCTTACTGTCTATTTTTTGAACCATTCCTGTGACACTAGCTATAGATACCGATGCTTCACTTCAGGTTCACTGTATCCCTCTGACCTTCTTATTGACGATGAAACACAGAAATTCCATCGGAATTAAATACAAAAGGCACAATGCCGACTTAAGTACAAGAAAACTGACTCTTCTTACTGACTATGATTTGAACCATTCGTGTGACACTAGTTATAGATTCTGATGCTTCACTTCAGGTTTACTGTATGCCTTTGACCTTCTTATTGACGATAAAACACAGAATTTGCATCGGAATTAAATACAAAAGGCACAATGCCGACTTAAGTACAAGAAGACTGACTCTTGTTACTGACTATGTTTTGAACATTTCCTGTGAGACCAGTTTTAGATTCTGATGCGTCACTATGTGTTTACGGTATCCCTTGGACCTTCTTATTGACGATGAAACACAGAATTTGCATCGGAATTAAATACAAAATGCACAATGCCGACTTAAGTACAGGAAAACTGACTCTTCTTACTGTCTATGTTTTGAACATTTCCTGTGAGACCAGTTTCAGATTCCGATGCTTCACTTCAGGTTTACTGTATCCCTTGGACCTTCTTATTGACGATGAAACACAGAAATTCCATTGGAATTAAATACAAAAGGCACAATGCCGACTTAAGTACAAGAATACTGACTCTTCTTACTGACTACGTTTTGAACATACCCTGTGAGACCAGTTTTAGATTCTGATGCTTCACTATGTGTTTACTGTATCCCTCGGACCTTCTTAATGACGTTGGAACACAGAAATTGCATTGGAATTAAATACATAAGGTACAACGTCGACTTAAGTACAAGAAAACTGACTCTTCTTACTGTCTATGATTTGATCCATACCTGTGACACTAGTTATAGATTCCGAAGCTTCACTTCAGGTTCACTGTATCCCTCTGACCATCTTATTGACGATGAAACACAGAAATTCCATCGGAATTAAGTACAAAAGGCACAATGCCGACTTAAGTACAAGAAAACTGACTCTTCTTAGTATGATTTGAACCATTCCTGTGACACTAGTTGTAGATTCCGATGTTTCACTTCAGGTTTACTGTATGCCTCTGACCTTCTTATTCACGATGAAACACAGAATTTGCATCGGAATTAAATACAAAAGGCACAATGCCGACTTAAGTACAAGAAAACTGACTCTTCTTACTGTCTATGTTTTGAACCAATCCTGTGACACTAGTTATAGATTCCGATCCTTCACTTCAGGTTTACTGTATCCCTCTGACCTTTCTATTGACGGTGAAACACAGAAATTGCATCGGAATTAAATAGAAAAGGCACAATGCCGACTTAAGTACAAGAAGACTGACTCTTATTACTGCTATGCTTTAAACCATTTTTGTGACACTAGTTATAGATTCTGATGCTTCACTTCAGGTTCACTGTAACCCTCTGACCTTCTTATTGACGATGAAGCTTTGAAATTCTATCGGAATTAAATACAAAAGGCACAATGCCGACTTAAGTACAAGAAAACTGACTCTTCTTACTGTCTATGATTTGAACCATTCCTGTGACACTAGTTATAGATTCCGATGCTTCACTTCAGGTTTACTGTATCCCCCTGACCTTCTTATTGACGATGAAGCACAGATATTGAATCAGAATTAAATAGAAAAGGCACAATGCTGACATAAGTACAAAAAAACTAACTCTTCTTACTGTCTATGTTTTGAACATTTCCTGTGAGACCAGTTTCAGATACCGATGCTGCACTTCAGGTTTACTGTATCCCTTGGATCTTCTTATTGACGACGAAACACAGAAATTGCATCGGAATTAAATAGAAAGGCACAATACCGACTTAAGTACAAGAAAACTGACTCTTCTTACTGTCTATGATTTGAACCATTCCTGTGACACTAGTTACACATTCCGATGCTTCACTTCAGGTTTACTGTATCCCTTGGACCTTCTTATTGACGATGAAACACAGAAATTGCATCGGAATTAAATACAAAAGGCACAATGTCGACTTATGTACAAGAAGACTGACTCTTGTTACTGACTATGTTTAGAACATTTCCTGTGAGACCAGTTTTAGATTCTTATGCTTCACTATGTGTTTACTGTATCCCTTGGACCTTCTTATTGACGGTGAAACACAGAATTTGCGTCGGAATTAAATACGAAAGGCACAATGCCGACTTAAGTACAAGAAAACTGACTCGTCTTACTGTCTATGTTTTGAACCATTCCTGTGACACAAGTTATAGATTCCGATGCTTCACTTCAGGTTTACTGTATCCCTCTGACCTTCCTATTGACGATGAAACACAGATATTTCATCGGAATTAAATACAAAAGGCACAATGCCGACTTAAGTACAAGAAGACTGACTCTTCTTACTTTCTATGTTTTGAACCATTCCTGTGACACTAGTTATTGATTCCGATGCTTCACTTCAGGTTTACTGTATCCCTCTGACCTTCCTATTGACGATGAAACACAGAAATTGCATCGGAATTAAATACAAAAGGCACAATGCCGACTTAAGTACAAGAATACTGACTCTTCTTACTGACTACGTTTGAACATTCCCTGTGAGACCAGTTTTTGTTTCTGATGCCTCACTATGTGTTTACTGTATCCCTTGGACCTTCTTATTGACGTTGGAACACAGAAATTGCATCGGAATTAAATACAAAAGGCACAACGTCGACTTAAGTACAATAAAAATGACTCTTCTTACTCTCTATGATTTCAACATTTCCTGTGAGACCAGTTTTAGATTCCGATGCTTCACTATATGTTTACTGTATCTCTTGGACCTTCTTACTGACGTTGAAACACAGAAATTGCATCGGAATTAAATAGAAAAGCACAATGCGGACCTAAGTACAAGAAAACTGACTCTTCTTACTGTGTATGTTTTGAACCATTCCTGTGACACTAGTTATAGATTCCGATGCTTCACTTCGGGTATACTGTATCTCTCTGACCTTCTTATTGACGATGAAACACAGAAATTGCTTCGGAATTAAATACAAAAGGCACAATGCCGACTCAAGTACAAGAAGTTGGCTCTTCTTACTGTCTATGTTTCGAAACATTCCTGTGTGACCGGTTTTAGATTCCAATGCTTCACTTCAGGTTTACTGTATCCCTTGGATCATCTTATTGACGACGAAACACAGAAATTGCATCGGAATTAAATGGAAAAAGCACAATGCCGACTTAAGTACAAGTAAACTGACTCTTCCTACTGCCTATGTTTTGAACCATTCCTGTGACACTAATTACACATTCCGATGCTTCACTTCAGGTTTACTGTATCTCTCTGACCGTCTTATTGACGATGAAACACAAAAATTGCATCGGAATTAAGTACAAAAGTCACAATGATGACTCAAATACAAGAAGACTGGCTCTTCTTACCGTCTATGTTTTGAAACTTTCCTGTGAGACCGGTTTTAGATTCCAATGCTTCACTTCAGTTTTACTGTATCCCGTGGATCTTCTTATTGACGACGAAACACAGAAATTGCATCGGAATTAAATAGAAAATGCACAATGCCGACTTATGTACAAGAAAACTGACTCTTCTTACTGTCTATGTTTTGAACCATTCCTGTGACACTAGTTACACATTCCGATGCTTGACTTCAGGTTTACTGTATCCCTCTGACCTTCTTATTGACGATGAAATACAGAAATTGCATCAGAATTAAATACAAATGCACAATGCCGACTTCAGTGCAAGAAGACTGACTCTTATTACTGTCTATGTTTTGAACCATTCCTGTGACACTAGTTATAGATTCCGATGCTTCACTTCAGGTTCACTGTATCCCTCTGACCTTCTTATTGACGATGAAACACTGAAATTCCATTGGAATTAAATACAAAAGGCACAATGCCGACTTAAGTACAAGAAAACTGACTCTTCTTACTGTCTATGTTTTGAACCACTCCTGTGACACTAGTTATAGATTCCGATGCTTCACTTCAGGTTCACTGTATCCCTCTGACCTTCTTATTGACGATGAAACACTAAAATTCCATCGGAATTAAATACAAAAGGCACAATGCCGACTTCAGTACAAGAAAACTCACTCTTCTTACTGTCTATGTTTTGAACCACTCCTGTGACACTAGTTATAGATTCCGATGCTTCACTTCAGGTTTACTGTATTCCTCTGACCTTCTTATTGGCGATGAAACACAGAAATTGCAACGGAGTTAAATACAAAAGACAAAATGCAGACTTAAATACAAGGATACTGACTCTTCTTACTGCCTTTGTTTTGAACCATTCCTGTGACACTAGTTATAGATTTCGATGCTTCACTTCAGGTTTACTGTATCCCTCTGACCTTCTTATTGACAATGAAACACGGAAATTGCATCGGAATTAAATACAGAAGGCACAATGCCGACTTAAATACAAGAAGACTGACTCTTATTACTGTCTATGTTTTGCACCATTCCTGTGACACTAGTTATAGATTCCGATGCCTCACTTCAGGTTTACTGTATCCCTCTGACCTTCTTATTGACGATGAAAGACAGTAATTGCATCGGAATTAAATACAAAAGGCACAATGCCGACTTAAGTACAAGAAGACTGACTCTTATTACTGTCTATGTTTTGAACCATTCCTGTGACACTAGTTGAAGATTCCTATGCTTCACGTCAGATTCACTGTATCCCTCTGACCTTCTTATTGACGATGAAACACTGATATTCCATCGGAATTAAATACAAAAGGCACAATGCCGACTTAAGTACAAGAACACTGACTCCTCTTACCGTCTATGTTTTGAACCATTCCTGTGACACTAGTTATAGATTCCGACGCTTCACTTCAGGTTTACTGTATACCTCTGACCTTCTTATTGACGATGAAACACAGAAATTGAATCAGAATTAAATAGGAAAGGCACAATGCTGACTTTAGTACAAGAAAACAAACTCTTCTTACTGTCTATGTTTTGAACCTTTCCTGTGACACCAGTTTCAGATTCCGATGCTTCACTTCAGGTTTACTGTATCCCTTGGACGTTCTTATTGACGATGAAACACAGAAATTCCATCGGAATTAAATACAAAAGGCACAACGCCGACTTAAGTACAAGAATACTGACTCTTCTTACTGACTATGTTTTGAACATTCCCTGTGAGACCATTTTTAGATTCTGATGCTTCACTATGTGTTTACTGTATCCCTTGGACCTTCTTATTGACGTTGGACCACAGAAATTGCATCGGAATTAAATACAAACGGCACAATGCCGACTCAAGTACAAGAAGTTGGCTCTTCTTACTGTCTATGTTTTGAACCATTCCTGTGACACTAGTTATAGATTCCGATGCCTCACTTCTGGTTTACTGTATCCCTCTGACCTTCTTATTGACGATGAAACACAGAAATTGCATCGGAATTAAATACAAAAGGCACAATGCCGACTTAAGTACAAGAAGACTGACTCTTATTACTGCTATGTTTTGAACCATTCCTGTGACACTAGTTATAGATACCGATGCTTCACTTCAGGTTCACTGTATCCCTCTGACCTTCTTATTGACGATGAAACTTTGATATTCTATCGGAATTAAATACAAAAGGCACACTGCCGACTTAAGTACAAGAAAACTGACTATTCTTACTGTCTATGTTTTGAACCATTCCTGTGACACTAGTTATAGATTCCGATGCTTCACTTCAGGTTTACTGTATCCCTCTGACGTTCTTATTGACGATGAAACACAGATATTGAATCAGAATTAAATAGTACCTAAGTACATAAGTACAAGAAAACTAACTCTACTTACTGTCTATGTTTTGAACATTTCCTGTGAGACCAGTTTCAGATACCGATGCTACACTTCAGGTTTAGTGTATCCCTTGGATCTTCTTATTGACGACGAAACACAGAAATTGCATCGGAATTAAATAGAAAGGCACAATGCCGACTTAAGTACAAGAAAACTGACTCTTCTTACTGTCTATGATTTGAACCATTCCTGTGACACTAGTTACACATTCCGATGCTTCACTTCAGGTTTACTGTATCCCTTGGACCTTCTTATTGACGATGAAACACATAAATTGCATCGGAATTAAATACAAAACGCACAATGCCGACGTAAGTACAAGAAGACTGACTCTTGGTACTGACTATGTTTTGAACATTTCCTGTGAGACCAGTTTTAGATTCTTATGCTTCACTATGTGTTTACTGTATCCCTTGGACCTTCTTATTGACGATGAAACACAGAATTGGGATAGGAATTAAATACAAAAGGCACAATGCCGACTTAAGTACAAGAATACTGACTCTTCTTACTGTCTTCGTTTTGTACCATTCCTGTGACACTAGTTATAGATTCCGATGCCTCACTTCAGGTTTACTGTATCCCTCTGACCTTCTTATTGACGATGAAACACAGAAATTGCATCAGAAATAAATACAAAAGGCACAATGCCGACTTAAGTACAAGAAAACAGACTCTTCTTACTGTCTATGATTTGAACCATTCCTGTGACACTACTTATAGATTCCGATGCATCACTTCAGGTTTACTGTATGCCTCTGACCTTCTTATTGACGATGAAACACAGAATTTGCATCGGAATTAAATACAAAAGGCACAATGCCGACTTAAGTACAAGAAAACTGACTCTTCTTACTGTCTATGTTTTGAACCATTCCTGTGACACTAGTTATAGATTCCGATGCTTCACTTCAGGTTCACTGTATCCCTCTGACCATCTTATTGACGATGAAACACAGAAATTCCATCGGAATTAAATACAAAAGGCACAATGCCGACTTAAGTACAAGAAAACTGACTCTTCTTAGTATAATTTGAACCATTCCTGTGACACTAGTTGTAGATTCCGATGCTTCACTTCAGGTTTACTGTATGCCTCTGACCTTCTTATTGACGTTGAAACACAGAATTTGCATCGGAATTAAATACAATAGGCACAATGCCGACTTAAGTACAAGAAAACTGACTCTTCTTACTGTCTATGTTTTGAACCAATCCTGTGACACTAGTTATAGATTCCGATGCTTCACTTCAGGTTTACTGTATCCCTCTGACCTTTCTATTGACGGTGAAACACAGATATTGCATCGGAATTAAATAGAAAAGGCACAATGCCGACTTAAGTACAAGAAGACTGACTCTTATTACTGCTATGCTTTAAACCATTTATGTGGCACTAGTTATAGATTCTGATGCTTCACTTCAGGTTCACTGTATACCTCTGACCTTCTTATTGACGATGAAACTTTGAAATTCTATCGGAATTAAATACGAAAGGCACAATGCCGACTTAAATACAAGAAAACTGACTCTTCTTACTGTCTATGATTTGAACCATTCCTGTGACACTAGTTATAGATTCCGATGCTTCACTTCAGGTTTACTGTATCCCCCTGACCTTCTTATTGACGATGAAGCACAGATATTGAATCAGAATTAAATAGAAAAGGCACAATGCTGACATAAGTACAAGAAAACTAACTCTTCTTACTGTCTATGTTTTGAACATTTCCTGTGAGACCAGTTTCAGATACCAATGCTGCACTTCAGGTTTACTGTATCCCATGGATCTTCTTATTGACGACGAAACACAGAAATTGCATCGGAATTAAATAGAAAGGCACAATGCCGACTTAAGTACAAGAAAACTGACTCTTCTTACTGTCTATGTTTTGAACCATTCCTGTGACACTAGTCACACATTCCGATGCTTAACTTCAGGTTTACTGTATCCCTTGGACCTTCTTATTGACGATGAAACACAGAAATTGCATCGGAATTAAATACAAAAGGCACAATGTCGACTTAAGTACAAGAAGACTGACTCTTGTTACTGACTATGTTTAGAACATTTCCTGTGAGACCAGTTTTAGATTCTTATGCTTCACTATGTGTTTACTGTATCCCTTGGACCTTCTTATTGACGGTGAAACACAGAATTTGCGTCGGAATTAAATACGAAAGGCACAATGCCGACTTAAGTACAAGAAAACTAACTCTTCTTACTGTCTATGTTTGAACCATTCCTGTGACACAAGTTATAGATTCCGATGCTTCACTTCAGGTTTAGTGTATCCCTCTGACCTTCCTATTGACGATGAAACACAGAAATTGCATCGGAATTAAATACAAAAGGCACAATGCCGATTTAAGTACAAGAAGACTGACTCTTAGAACTGTCTATGTTTTGAACACTTCCTGTGACACTAGTTATAGATTCCGATGCTTCACTTCAGGTTCACTGTATCCCTCTGACCTTCTTATTGACGATGAAACACAGAAATTGAATCAGAATTAAATAGAAAATGCACACTCCTGACATAAGTACAAGAAAACTAACTCTTCTTACTGTCTATGTTTTGAACATTTCCTGTGAGACCAGTTTCAGATTCCGATGCTTCACTTCAGGTTTACTGTTTCCCTTGGACCTTCTTATTGACGACGACACACAGAAATTGCATCGGAATTAAATAGAAAGGCACAATGCCGACTTAAGTACAACAAAACTGACTCTTCTTACTGTCTATGTTTTGAACCATTCCTGTGACACTAGTTACACATTCCGATGCTTCACTTCAGGTTTACTGTATCCCTCTGATCGTCTTATTGACGATGAAACACAAAAATTGCATCGGAAATAAGTACAAAAGGCACAATGCCGACTCAAATACAAGAAGACTGGCTCTTCTTACCGTCTATGTTTTGAAACTTTCCTGTGAGACCGGTTTTAGATTCCAATTCTTCACTTCAGGTTTACTGTATCCCTTGGATCTTCTTATTGACGACGAAACACAGAAATTGCATCGGAATTAAATAGAAAAGGCACAATGCCGACTTATGTACAAGAAAACTGACTCTTCTTACTGTCTATGTTTTGAACCATTCCTGTGACACTAGTTACACATTCCGATACTTGACTTCAGGTTTACTGTATCCCTCTGACCTTCTTATTGACGATGAAACAAAGAAATTGCAGCGGAATTAAATACAAAAGGCACAATGCCGACTTAAGTACAAGAAAACTGACTCTTCTTACTGTCTTTGTTTTGAACCATTCCTGTGACACTAATTATAGATTTCGATGCTTCACCTCAGCTTTACTGTATCCCTCTGACCTTCTTATTGACGATGAAACACGGAAATTGCATCGGAATTAAATACAAAAGGCACAATGCCGACTTAAGTACAAGAAGACTGACTCTTATTACTGTCTATGTTTTGAACCATTCCTGTGACACTAGTTACAGATTCCGATGCCTCACTTCAGGTTTACTGTATCCCTTGGACCTTCTTATTGACGATGAAACACAGAAATTGCATCGGAATTAAATACAAAAGGCACAATGCCGACTTAAGTACAAGAAGACTGACTCTTGTTACTGACTATGTTTAGAACATTTCCTGTGAGACCAGTTTTAGATTCTTATGCTTCACTATGTGTTTACTGTATCCCTTGGACCTTCTTATTGACGGTGAAACACAGAATTTGCGTCGGAATTAAATACGAAAGGCACAATGCCGACTTAAGTACAAGAAAACTAACTCTTCTTACTGTCTATGTTTTGAACCATTCCTGTGACACAAGTTATAGATTCCGATGCTTCACTTCAGGTTTACTGTATCCCTCTGACCTTCCTATTGACGATGAAACACAGAAATTGCATCGGAATTAAATACAAAAGGCACAATGCCGATTTAAGTACAAGAAGACTGACTCTTAGTACTGTCTATGTTTTGAACACTTCCTGTGACACTAGTTATAGATTCCGATGCTTCACTTCAGGTTCACTGTATCCCTCTGACCTTCTTATTGACGATGAAACACTGAAATTCCATCGGAATTAAATACAAAAGGCAATTTGCCGACTTAAGTACAAGAAAACTGACTCTTCTTACTTTCTATGTTTTGAACCATTCCTGTGACACTAGTTATAGATTCCGATGCTTCACTTCAGGTTTACTGTATCCCTCTGACCTTCCTATTGACGATGAAACACAGAATTTGCATCGGAATTAAATACAAAAGGCACAATGCCGACTTAAGTACAAGAAGACTGACTCTTAGTACTGTCTATGTTTTGAACACTTCCTGTGACACTAGTTATAGATTCCGATGCTTCACTTCAGGTTCACTGTATCCCTCTTCCCTTCTTATTGATGATGAAACACAGAAATTGAATCAGAATTAAATAGAAATTGCACACTCCTGACATAAGTACAAGAAAACTAACTCTTCTTACTGTCTATGTTTTGAACATTTCCTGTGAGACCAGTTTCAGATTCCGATGCTTCACTTCAGGTTTACTGTATCCCTTGGATCTTCTTATTGACGACGACACACAGAAATTGCATCGGAATTAAATAGAAAGGCACAATGCCGACTTAAGTACAACAAAACTGACTCTTCTTACTGTCTATGTTTTGAACCATTCCTGTGACACTAGTTACACATTCCGATGCTTCACTTCAGGTTTACTGTATCCCTCTGACCGTCTTATTGACGATGAAACACAATCATTGCATCGGAAATAAGTACAAAAGGCACAATGCCGACTCAAATACAAGAAGACTGGCTCTTCTTACTGTCTTTGTTTTGAACCATTCCTGTGACACTAGCTATAGATTTCGATGCTTCACTTCAGCTTTACTGTATCCCTCTGACCTTCTTATTGACGATGAAACACGGAAATTGCATCGGAATTAAATACAAAAGGCACAATGCCGACTTAAGTACAAGAAGACTGACTCTTATTACTGTCTATGTTTTGAACCATTCCTGTGACACTAGTTACAGATTCCGATGCCTCACTTCAGGTTTACTGTATCCCTCTGACCTTCTTATTGACGATGAAAGACAGAAATTGCATCGGAATTAAATACAAAAGGCACAATGCCGACTTAAGTACAAGAAGACTGACTCTTATTACTGTCTATGTCCCTCTGACCTTCTTATTGACAATGAAACACTGAAATTCCATCGGAATTAAATACAAAAGGCACAATGCCGGCTTAATGACAAGAAAACTGACTCCTCTTACCGTCTATGTTTTGAACCATTCCTGTGACACTAGTTATAGATTCTGACGCTTCACTTCAGGTTTACTGTATACCTCTGACCTTCTTATTGACGATGAAACACAGAAATTGAATCAGAATTAAATAGAAAAGGCACAATGCTGACTTTAGTACAAGAAAACAAACTCTTCTTACTGTCTATGTTTTGAACCTTTCCTGTGAGACCAGTTTCAGATTCCGATGCTTCACTTCAGGTTTACTGTATCCCTTGGACGTTCTTATTGACGATGAAACACAGAAATTCCATCGGAATTAAACACAAAAGGCACAATGCCGACTTAAGTACAAGAATACTGACTCTTCTTACTGACTATGTTTTGAACATTCCCTGTGAGACCAGTTTTAGATTCTGATGCTTCACTATGTGTTTACTGTATCCCTTGGACCTTCTTATTGACGTTGGAACACAGAAATTGCATCGGAATTAAATACAAATGGCACAATGCCGACTCAAGTACAAGAAGTTGGCTCTTCTTACTGTCTATGTTTTGAACCATTCCTGTGACACTAGTTCCAGATTCCGATGCCTCACTTCTGGTTCACTGTATCCCTCTGACCTTCTTATTGACGATGAAACACAGAAATTGCATCGGAATTAAATACAAAAGGCACAATGCCGACTTAAGTCCAAGAAGACTGACTCTTATTACTGCTATGTTTTGAACCATTCCTGTGACACTAGTTATAGATACCGATGCTTCACTTCAGGTTCACTGTATCCCTCTGACCTTCTTATTGACGATGAAACATTGATATTCTATCGGAATTAAATACAAAAGGCACACTGCCGACTTAAGTACAAGAAAACTGACTCTTCTTACTGTCTATGTTTTGAACCATTCCTGTGACACTAGTTATAGATTCCGATGCTTCACTTCAGGTTTACTGTATCCCTCTGACGTTCTTATTGACGATGAAACACAGATATTGAATCAGAATTAAATAGTACCTAAGTACATAAGTACAAGAAAACTAACTCCACTTACTGTCTATGATTTGAACATTTCCTGTGAGACCAGTTTCAGATACCGATGCTGCACTTCAGGTTTACTGTATCCCTTGGATCTTCTTATTGACGGCGAAACACAGAAATTGCATCGGAATTAAATAGAAAGGCACAATGCCGACTTAAGTACAAGAAAACAGACTCTTCTTACTGTCTATGATTTGAACCATTCCTGTGACACTACTTATAGATTCCGATGCTTCACTTCAGGTTTACTGTATGCCTCTGACCTTCTTATTGACGATGAAACACAGAATTTGCATCGGAATTAAATACAAAAGGCACAATGCCGACTTAAGTACAAGAAAACTGACTCTTCTTACTGTCTATGTTTTGAACCATTCCTGTGACACTAGTTATAGATTCCGATGCTTCACTTCAGGTTTACTGTATCCCTCTGACCTTTCTATTGACGATGAAACACAGAAATTGCATCGGAATTAAATACAAAAGGCACAATGCCGACTTAAGTACAAGAAGACTGACTCTTAGTACTGTCTATGTTTTGAACACTTCCTGTGACACTAGTTATAGATTCCGATGCTTCACTTCAGGTTCACTGTATCCCTCTGACCTTCTTATTGACGATGAAACACTGAAATTCCATTGGAATTAAATACAAAAGGCACAATGCCGACTTAAGTACAAGAAAACTGACTCTTCTTACTGTCTATGTTTTGAACCATTCCTGTGACACTAGTTATAGATTCCGATGCTTCACTTCAGGTTTACTGTATCCCTCTGACCTTCTTATTGACGATGAAACACAGATATTGAATCAGAATTAAATAGTTCATAAGTACATAAGTACAAGAAAACTAACTCTTCTTACTGTCTATGTTTTGAA
Organism: Schistocerca serialis cubense; assembly: GCF_023864345.2. NCBI lineage: Eukaryota > Metazoa > Arthropoda > Insecta > Orthoptera > Acrididae > Schistocerca > Schistocerca serialis. The sequence goes on along the minus strand of NC_064640.1, from coordinate 1,074,127,857 downwards.
CATTTCCTGTGAAACCAGTTTCAGATACCGATGCTGCACTTCTGGTTAACTGTATCCCTTGGATCTTCTTATTCACGACGAAACACAGAAATTGCATCGGAATTAAATAGAAAGGCACAATGCCGACTTAAGTACAAGAAAACTGACTCTTCTTACTGTCTATGTTTTGAACCATTCCTGTGACACTAGCTACACATTCCGATGCTTCACTTCAGGTTTACTGTATCCCTTGGACCTTCTTATTGACGATGAAACACAGAAATTGCATCCGAATTAAATACAAAACGCACAATGCCGACTTAAGTACAAGAAGACTGACTCTTGTTACTGACTATGTTTTGAACATTTCCTGTGACACCAGTTTTAGATTCTTATGCTTCACTATGTGTTTACTGTATCCCTTGGACCTTCTTATTGACGATGAAACACAGAATTTGGATAGGAATTAAATACAAAAGGCACAATGCCGACTTAAGTACAAGAATACTGACTCTTCTTACTGTCTATGTTTTGAACCATTCCTGTGACACTAGTTATAGATTCCGATGCCTCACTTCAGGTTTACTGTATCCCTCTGACCTTCTTATTGACGATGAAACACAGAAATTGCATCGGAATTAAATACAAAAGGCACAATGCCGACTTAAGTACAAAAAACTGACTCTTCTTACTGTCTCTGATTTGAACCATTCCTGTGACACTACTTATAGATTCCGATGCTTCACTTCAGGTTTACTGTATGCCTCTCACCTTCTTATTGACGATGAAACACAGAATTTGCATCGGAATTAAATACAAAAGGCACAATGCCGACTTAAGTACAAGAAAACTGACTCTTCTTACTGTCTATGCTTTGAACCATTCCTGTGACACTAGTTATAGATTCCGATGCTTCACTTCAGGTTTACTGTATCCCTCTGACCTTCCTATTGACGATGAAACACAGAAATTGCATCGGAATTAAATACAAAAGGCACAATGCCGACTTAAGTACAAGAAGACTAACTCTTAGTACTGTCTATGTTTTGAACACTTCCTATGACACTAGTTATAGATTCCGATGCTTCACTTCAGGTTCACTGTATCCCTCTGACCTTCTTATTGACGATGAGACACTGAAATTCCATCGGAATTAAATACAAAAGGCACAATGCCGACTTATGTACAAGAAAACTGACTCTTCTTACTGTCTAAGTTTTGAACCATTCCTGTGACACTAGTTACACATTCCGATGCTTCACTTCAGGTTTACCGTATCCCTCTGACCTTCTTATTGACGATGAAACACAGATATTGCAGCGGAATTAAATACAAAAGGCACAATGCCGACTTAAGTACAAGAATACTGACTCTTGTTACTGACTATGTTTTGAACATTTCCTATGAGACCAGTTTTAGATTCTGATGCTTCACTATGTGTTTACTGTATCCCTTGGACCTTCTTATTTACGTTGAAACACAGAAATTGCATCGGAATTATATACTAAAGGCACAACGCCGACTTAAGTACAAGAAAACTGACCCTTCTTACTGTCTATGATTTCAACATTTCCTGTGAGACCAGTTTTAGATTCCGATGCTTCACTATATGTTTACTGTATCCCTTGGCCCTTCTTATTGACGATGAAACACAGAAATTGCATCGGAATTAAATAGAAAAGGCACAATGCGGACTTAAGTACAAGAAAACTGACTCTTCTTACTGTGTATGATTTGAACCATTCCTGTGACACTACTTATAGATTCCGATGCTTCACTTCGGGTATACTGTATCACTCTGACCGTCTTATTGACGATGAAACACAGAAATTGCATCGGAATTAAGTACAAAAGGCACAATGCCGACTCAAATACAAGAAGACTGGCTCTTCTTACTGTCTATGCTTTGAAACTTTCCAGTGAGACCGGTTTTAGATTCCAATGCTTCACTTCAGGTTTACTGTATCCCTTGGTTCTTCTTATTGACGACGAAACACAGAAATTGCATCGGAATTAAATAGAAAAAGCACAATGCCGACTTATCTACAAGAAATCTGACTGTTCTTACTGTCTATGTTTTGAACCATTCCTGTGACACTAGTTACACATTCCGATGCTTCGCTTCAGGTTTACTGTATCCCTCTGACCTTCTTATTGACGATGAAACACAGAAATTGCAGCGGAATTAAATACAAAAGGCACAATGCCGACTTAAGTACAAGAAAACTGACTCTTCTTACTGTCTTTGATTTGAACCATTCCTGTGACACTAGTTATAGATTTCGATGCTTCACTTCAGGTTTACTGTAGCCCTCTGACCTTCTTATTGACGATGAAACACGGAAATTGCATCGGAATTAATTTCCAAAGGCACAATGCCGACGTAAGTACAAGATATCTGACTCTTCTTACTGTCTATGTTTTGAACCATTCCTGTGACACTAGATATCGATTCCGATGCTTCACTTCAGGTTTACAGTATCCCTCTGACCTTTCTATTGACGATGAAACACAGAAATTGCATCGGAATTAAATACAAAAGGCACAATGCCGACTTAAGTACAAGAAGACTGACTCTTAGTACTGTCTATGTTTTGAACACTTCCTGTGACACTAGTTATAGATTCCGATGCTTCACTTCAGGTTTACTGTATCCCTCTGACGTTCTTATTGACGATGAAACACAGATATTGAATCAGAATTAAATAGTACCTAAGTACATAAGTACAAGAAAACTAACTCTACTTACTGTCTATGATTTGAACATTTCCTGTGAGACCAGTTTCAGATACCGATGCTGCACTTCAGGTTTACTGTATCCCTTGGATCTTCTTATTGACGACGAAACACAGAAATTGCATCGGAATTAAATAGAAAGGCACAATGCCGACTTAAGTACAAGAAAACAGACTCTTCTTACTGTCTATGATTTGAACCATTCCTGTGACACTACTTATAGATTCCGATGCTTCACTTCAGGTTTACTGTATGCCTCTGACCTTCTTATTGACGATGAAACACAGAATTTGCATCGGAATTAAATACAAAAGGCACAATGCCGACTTAAGTACAAGAAAACTGACTCTTCTTACTGTCTATGTTTTGAACCATTCCTGTGACACTAGTTATAGATTCCGATGCTTCACTTCAGGTTTACTGTATCCCTCTGACCTTTCTATTGACGATGAAACACAGAAATTGCATCGGAATTAAATACAAAAGGCACAATGCCGACTTAAGTACAAGAAGACTGACTCTTAGTACTGTCTATGTTTTGAACACTTCCTGTGACACTAGTTATAGATTCCGATGCTTCACTTCAGGTTCACTGTATCCCTCTGACCTTCTTATTGACGATGAAACACTGAAATTCCATTGGAATTAAATACAAAAGGCACAATGCCGACTTAAGTACAAGAAAACTGACTCTTCTTACTGTCTATGTTTTGAACCATTCCTGTGACACTAGTTATAGATTCCGATGCTTCACTTCAGGGTTACTGTATCCCTCTGACCTTCTTATTGACGATGAAACACAGATATTGAATCAGAATTAAATAGTTCATAAGTACAGAAGTACAAGAAAACTAACTCTTCTTACTGTCTATGTTTTGAACATTTCCTGTGAAACCAGTTTCAGATACCGATGCTGCACTTCAGGTTAACTGTATCCCTTGGATCTTCTTATTCACGACGAAACACAGAAATTGCATCGGAATTAAATAGAAAGGCACAATGCCGACTTAAGTACAAGAAAACTGACTCTTCTTACTGTCTATGTTTTGAACCATTCCTGTGACACTAGTTACACATTCCGATGCTTCACTTCAGGTTTACTGTATCCCTCTGACCTTCTTATTGACGATGAAACACAGAAATTGCATCCTAATTAAATACAAAACGCACAATGCCGACTTAAGTACAAGAAGACTGACTCTTGTTACTGACTATGTTTTGAACATTTCCTGTGACACCAGTTTTAGATTCTTATGCTTCACTATGTGTTTACTGTATCCCTTGGACCTTCTTATTGACGATGAAACACAGAATTTGGATAGGAATTAAATACAAAAGGCACAATGCCGACTTAAGTACAAGAATACTGACTCTTCTTACTGTCTATGTTTTGAACCATTCCTGTGACACTAGTTATAGATTCCGATGCTTCACTTCAGGTTTACTGTATCCCTCTGACCTTCCTATTGACGATGAAACACAGAAATTGCATCGGAATTAAATACAAAAGGCACAATGCCGACTTAAGTACAAAAAACTGACTCTTCTTACTGTCTCTGATTTGAACCATTCCTGTGACACTACTTATAGCTTCCGATGCTTCACTTCAGGTTTACTGTATGCCTCTGACCTTCTAATTGACGATGAAACACAGAATTTGCATCAGAATTAAATACAAAAGGCACAATGCCGACTTAAGTACAAGAAAACTGACTCTTCTTACTGTATTGCAGCGGAATTAAATACAAAAGGCACAATGCCGACTTAAGTACAAGAATACTGACTCTTGTTACTGACTATGTTTTGAACATTTCCTATGAGACCAGTTTTAGATTCTGATGCTTCACTATGTGTTTACTGTATCCCTTGGACCTTCTTATTTACGTTGAAACACAGAAATTGCATCGGAATTATATACAAAAGGCACAACGCCGACTTAAGTACAAGAAAACTGACCCTTCTTACTGTCTATGGTTTCAACATTTCCTGTGAGACCAGTTTTAGATTCCGATGCTTCACTATATGTTTACTGTATCCCTTGGCCCTTCTTATTGACGATGAAACACAGAAATTGCATCGGAATTAAATAGAAAAGGCACAATGCGGACTTAAGTACAAGAAAACTGACTCTTCTTACTGTGTATGATTTGAACCATTCCTGTGACACTACTTATAGATTCCGATGCTTCACTTCGGGTATACTGTATCACTCTGACCGTCTTATTGACGATGAAACACAGAAATTGCATCGGAATTAAGTACAAAAGGCACAATGCCGACTCAAATACAAGAAGACTGGCTCTTCTTACTGTCTATGCTTTGAAACTTTCCAGTGAGACCGGTTTTAGATTCCAATGCTTCACTTCAGGTTTACTGTATCCCTTGGTTCTTCTTATTGACGACGAAACACAGATATTGCATCGGAATTAAATAGAAAAAGCACAATGCCGACTTATCTACAAGAAAACTGACTGTTCTTACTGTCTATGTTTTGAACCATTCCTGTGACACTAGTTACACATTCCGATGCTTCGCTTCAGGTTTACTGTATCCCTCTGACCTTCTTATTGACGATGAAACACAGAAATTGCAGCGGAATTAAATACCCGAGGCACAAGGCCGACTTAAGTACAAGAAAACTGACTCTTCTTACTGTCTTTGATTTGAACCATTCCTGTGACACTAGTTATAGATTTCGATGCTTCACTTCAGGTTTACTGTAGCCCTCTGACCTTCTTATTGACGATGAAACACGGAAATTGCATCGGAATTAATTTCCAAAGGCACAATGCCGACGTAAGTACAAGATATCTGACTCTTCTTACTGTCTATGTTTTGAACCATTCCTGTGACACTAGATATCGATTCCGATGCTTCACTTCAGGTTTACTGTATCCCTCTGACCTTTCTATTGACAATGAAACACAGAAATTTCATCGGAATTAAATACAAAAGGCACAATGCCGACTTAAGTACAAGAAGACTGACTCTTAGTACTGTCTATGTTTTGAACACTTCCTGTGACACTAGTTATAGAATCCGATTCTTCACTTCAGGTTCACTGTATCCCTCTGACCTTCTTATTGACGATGAAACACTGAAATTCCATTGGAATTAAATACAAAAGGCACAATGCCGACTTAAGTACAAGAAAACTGACTCTTCTTACTGTCTATGTTTTGAACCATTCCTGTGACACTAGTTATAGATTCCGATGCTTCACTTCAGGTTTACTGTATCCCTCTGACCTTCTTATTGACGATGAAATGCAGATATTGAATCAGAATTAAATAGTACATAAGTACATAAGTACAAGAAAACTAACTCTTCTTACTGTCTATGTTTTGAACATTTCCTGTGAAACCAGTTTCAGATACCGATGCTGCACTTCAGGTTTACTGTATCCCTTGGATCTTCTTATTGACGACGAAACACAGAAATTGCATCGGAAATAAATAGAAAGGCACAATGCCGACTTAAGTACAAGAAAACTGACTCTTCTTACTGTCTATGTTTTGAACCATTCCTCTGACACTAGTTACACATTCCGATGCTTCACTATGTGCCTTGGACCTTCTTATTTACGTTGAAACACAGAAATTACATCGGAATTATATACAAAAGGCACAACGCCGACTTAAGTACAAGAAAACTGACTCTTCTTAATGTGTATGATTTGAACCATTCCTGTGACACTACTTATGGATTCCGATGCTTCACTTCAGGTATACTGTATCACTCTGACCGTCAATGCCGACTTAAGTACAAGAAAACTGACTCTTCTTACTGTCTATGTTTTGAACCATTCCTCTGACACTAGTTACACATTCCGATGCTTCACTATGTGTTTACTGTATCCCTCTGACCTTCTTATTGACGATGAAACACTGAAATTGCATCGGAATTAATTTCCAAAGGCACAATGCCGACGTAAGTACAAGATATCTGACTCTTCTTACTGTCTATGTTTTGAACCATTCCTGTGACTCTAGATATCGATTCCGAAGCTTCACTTCAGGTTTACTGTATCGCACCGACCTTCTTATTGACGATGAAACACAGAAATTGCATCGGAATTAAATACAAAAGGCACAATGCCGCATTAAGTACAAGAAAACGGACTCTTCTTACTGTCTATGTTTTGTACTATTCCTGTGACACTAGTTATAGATTCCGATGCTTCACTTCAGGTTTACTGTATCCCTGTGACCCTCTTATTGACGATAAAACAGAGAAATTGCATCGGAATTGAATACAAAGGGCACAATGCCGACTTAAGTACAAGAAGTGTGACTCTTCTTACTGTCTATGTTTTGAGCTATTCCTGTGACAGTAGTTATAGATACCGATGCTTCACTTCAGGTTTACAGTATACCTCTGACCTTCTTATTGACGATGAAACAATGAAATTGCATCGGAATTAAATACAAAAGGCACAATGCCGATTCAAGTACAAGAAGACTGGCTCTTCCGACTGTCTATGTTTTGAACCATTCCTGTGACACTAGTTATTGATTCCGATGCTTCACTTCAGGTTTACTGTATCCCTCTGACAGTCTTATCGACGATGAAACACAGAAATAGCATCGTAATTAAATACATAGGCACAATACCGACCCAAGTACAAGAAGAGTGGCTCTTCTTACTGTCTATGTTTTGAACCATTCCTGTGACTCTACTTATAGATTCCGATGCTTCACTTCAGGTTTACTGTATCCCTCTGACCTTCTCATTGACGACGAAACACAGAAATTACATCGGAATTAAATACTAAATCACAATGCCGACTAAAGTACAAGAGAACTGACTCTTCCTACTGTCTTTGTTTTGAACCGTTCCTGTGACACTAGTTATAGATTCCGATGCTTCACTTCGGGTTTTTCTGTATCCCACTGACCTTCTTATTGACGATGAAACACAGAAATTGCATCGCAATTAAATACAAAAGGCACAATGCCGACTCAAGTTCAAGAAGACTGGCTCTTCTTAATGTCTATGCTTTGAACCATTCCTGTGACACTAGTTATAGATTCCGGTGCTTCACTTCAGGTTTACTATATCCCTCTGACTTTCTTATTGACGATGAAACACAGAAATTGCATCGGAATTAAATACATAGGCACAATGCCGACTCAATGGCAAGAAGACTGGCTCTTCGTACTGTCTATGTTTTGAACCATTCCTGTGACACTAGTTATAGATTCCGATGCTTCACTTCGGGTTTACTGTATCCCACTGGCCTTCTTATTGAAGATGAAACACAGAAATTGCATCGGAATTTATTACAAAAGACACAATGCCGACTCAAGTTCAAGAAGATTGGCTCTTCTTACTGCCTATGTTTTGAACCATTCCTGTGACACTAGTAATAGATTCCGATGCTTCACTTCAGGTTTACTGAATCCCTCTGATCTTCCTATTGACGATGAAACAGAGAAATTGCATCAGAATTAAATAGAAAAGGGACAATGCCGACCTAAGTACAAGAAAACTGACACTTCTTACTGTCTATGTTTTGAAGCAATCCCGTGACACTAGTTATAGATTCCGATGCTTCACTTCAGGTTTACTGTATCCCTCTGACCTTCTCATTGACGATGAAACACAGAAATTACATCGGAATTAAATACAAAATCACAATGCCGACTTAAGTACAAGAGAACTGACTCTTCCTACTGTCTATGTTTTGAACCGTTCCTGTGACACTAGTTATAGATTCCGATGCTTCACTTCGGGGTTACTGTATCACTCTGACCTTCTTATTGACGATGAAACACAGAAATTGCATCGGAATTTAATACAAAAGGCACAATGCCGACTCAAGTTCAAGAAGACTTTCTCTTCTTACTGTCTATGCTTTGAACCATTCCTGTGACTCTTGTTATAGATTCCGATGCTTCACTTTAGGTGTACTGTAACCCTCTGACCTTCGTATTGACGATGAAACACAGATATTGCATCGGAATTAAATACAAAACCACAATGCTGATTTAAGTACAAGAGAACTGACTCTTCTTACTGTCTATGTTTTGAACCATTCCTGTGACACTAGTTATAGATACCGATGCTTCACTTCAGGTTTACTGTATCCCACTGACCTTCGTATTGACGATGAAACACAGAAATTGAATCAGAATTAAATAGAAAAGGCACAATGCTGACTTTAGTACCAGAAAACAAACTCTTCTTACTGTCTATGTTTCGAACCTTTCCTGTGAGACCAGTTTCAGATTCCGATGCTTCACTTCAGGTTTACTGTATCCCTTGGACGTTCTTATTGACGATGAAACACAGAAATTCCATCGGAATTAAATACAAAATCACAATGCCGACTTAAGTACAAGAGAACTGACTCTTCCTACTGTCTATGTTTTGAACCGTTCCTGTGACACTAGTTATAGATTCCGATGCTTCACTTCGGGGTTATTGTATCCCACTGACCTTCTTATTGACGATGAAACACAGAAATTGCAACGGAATTTAATACAAAAGGCACAATGCCGACTCAAGTTCAAGAAGACTGGCTCTTCTTACTGTCTATGCTTTGAACCATTCCTGTGACACTAGTTATAGATTGCGATGCTTCACTTTAGGTGTACTGTAACCCTCTGACTTTCGTATTGACGATGAACCACAGATATTGCATCGGAATTAAATACAAAACCACAATGCTGATTTAAGTACAAGAGAACTGACTCTTCTTACTGTCTATGTTTTGAACCATTCCTGTGACACTAGTTATAGATTCCGATGCTTCACTTCAGGATTACTGTATCCCACGTACCTTCGTAATGACGATGAAACACAGAAATTGAATCAGAATTAAATAGAAAAGGCACAATGCTGACTTTAGTACAAGAAAACAAACTCTTCTTACTGTCTATGTTTTGAACCTTTCCTGTGAGACCAGTTTCAGATTCCGATGCTTCACTTCAGGTTTACTGTATCCCTTGGACGTTCATATTGGCGATGAAACACAGAAATTCCATCGGAATTAAATACAAAAGGCACAATGCCGACTTAAGTACAAGAATACTGACTCTTCTTACTGACTATGTTTTGAACATTCCTTGTGAGACCAGTTTTAGATTCTGATGCTTCACTATGTGTTTACTGTATCCCTTGGACCTTCTTATTGACGTTGGAACACAGAAATTGCATCGGAATTAAATACAAAAAGCACAATGCCGACTCAAGTACAAGAAGTTGGCTATTCTTACTGTCTATGTTTTGAACCATTCCTGTGACACTAGTTATAGATTCCGATGCCTCACTTCAGGTTTACTGTATCCCTCTGACCTTCTTATTGACAATGAAACACAGATATTGAATCAGAATTAAATAGTACCTAAATACATATGTACAAGAAAACTAACTCTTCTTACTGTCTATGTTTTGAACATTTCCTGTGAGACCAGTTTCAGATACCGATGCTGCACTTCAGGTTTACTGTATCCCCTGGATATTCTTATTGACAACGAAACACAGAAATTGCATCGGAATTAAATAGAAAGGCACAATGCCGACTTAAGTACAAGAAAACTGACTCTTCTTACTGTCTATGTTTTGAACCATTCCTGTGACACTAGTTACACATTCCGATGCTTCACTTGAGGTTTACTGTATCCCTTGGACCTTCTTATTGACGATGAAACACAGAAATTGCATCGGAATTAAATACAAAACGCACAATGCCGACGTAAGTACAAGAAGACTGAGTCTTGGTACTGACTATGTTTTGAACATTTCCTGTGAGACAAGTTTTAGATTCTTATGCTTCACTATGTGTTTACTGTATCTCTTGGACCTTCTTATTGACAATGAAACACAGAATTTGGATAGGAATTAAATACAAAAGGCACAATGCCGACTTAAGTACAAGAATACTGACTCTTCTTACTGCCTATTTTTTGAACCATTCCTGTGACACTAGTTATAGATTCCGATGCCTCACTTCAGGTTTACTGTATCCCTCTGACATTCTTATTGACGATGAAACACAGAAATTGCATCGGAATTAAATACAAAAGGCATAATGCCGACTTAAGTACAAGAAAACTGACTCTTCTTACTGTCTATGTTTTGAACCATTCCTGTGACACTAAATATAGATTCCGATGCTTCACTTCAGGTTTACTGTATCCCTCTCCCTCTCTTATTGACGATGAAACACAGAAATTGCATCGGAATTAAATACATAGGCACAATGCCGACTCAATTACAAGAAGACTGGCTCTTCTTACTGTCTATGGTTTGAACCATTCCTGTGACACTAGTTATAGATTCCGATGCTTCACTTCAGGTTTACTGTATCCCTCTGACCTTCCTATTGACGATGAAACAGAGAAATTGCATCAGAATTAAATAGAAAAGGTACAATGCCGACTTAAGTACAAGAAAACTGACTCTTCTTACTGTCTATGTTTTGAAGCAATCCCGTGACACTAGTTATAGATTCCGATGCTTCACTTCAGGTTTACTGTATCCCTCTGACCTTCTCATTGACGATGAAACACAGAAATTACATCGGAATTAAATACAAAATCACAATGCCGACTTAAGTACAAGAGAACTGACTCTTCCTACTGTCTATGTTTTGAACCGTTCCTGTGACACTAGTTATAGATTCCGATGCTTCACTTCGGGGTTACTGTATCCCACTGACCTTCTTATTGACGATGAAACACAGAAATTGCATCGGAAATTAATACAAAAGGCACAATGCCGACTCAAGTTCAAGAAGACTGGCTCTTCTTACTGTCTATGCTTTGAACCATTCCTGTGACACTTGTTATAGATTCCGATGCTTCACTTTAGGTGTACTGTAACCCTCTGACCTTCGTATTGACGATGAAACACAGATATTGCATCGGAATTAAATACAAAACCACAATGCTGATTTAAGTACAAGAGAACTGACTCTTCTTACTGTCTATGTTTTGAACCATTCCTGTGACACTAGTTATAGATACCGATGCTTCACTTCAGGTTTACTGTATCCCACTGACCTTCGTATTGACGATGAAACACAGAAATTGAATCAGAATTAAATAGAAAAGGCACAATGCTGACTTTAGTACAAGAAAACAAACTCTTCTTACTGTCTATGTTTTGTACCTTTCCTGTGAGACCAGTTTTTGATTCCGATGCTTCACTTCAGGTTTACTGTATCCCTTGGACGTTCTTTTTGACGATGAAACACAGAAATTCCATCGGAATTAAATACAAAAGGCACAATGCCGACTTAAGTACTAGAATACTGACTCTTCTTACTGACTATGTTTTGAACATTCCCTGTGAGACCAGTTTTAGATTCTGATGCTTCACTATGTGTTACTGTATCCCTTGGACCTTCTTATTGACGTCGGAACACAGAAATTGCATCGGAATTAAATACAAAAGGCACAATGCCGACTCAAGTACAAGAAGTTGGCTCTTCATACTGTCTATGTTTTGAACCATTCCTGTGACACTAGTTATAGATTCCGATGCCTCACTTCAGGTTTACTGTATCCCTCTGACCTTCTTATTGACGATGAAACACAGAAATTGCATCGGAATTAAATACAAAAGGCACAATGCCGACTTAAGTACAAGAAGACTGACTCTTATTACTGCTATGATTTGAACCATTCCTGTGACACTAGTTATAGATTCCGATGCTTCTCTTCAGGTTCACTGTATCCCTTCTGACCTTCTTATTGACGATGGAACTTTGATATTCTATCGGAATTAAATACAAAAGGCACACTGCCGACTTAAGTACAAGAAAACTGACTCTTCTTACTGTCTATGTTTTGAACCATTCCTGTGACACTAGTTATAGATTCCGATGCTTCACTTCAGGTTTACTGTATCCCTCTGACCTTCTTATTGACGATGAAACACAGATATTGAATCAGAATTAAATAGTACCTAAATAAATATGTACAAGAAATCTAACTCTTCTTACTGTCTATGTTTTGAACATTTCCTGTGAGACCAGTTTCAGATACCGATGCTGCACTTCAGGTTTACTGTATCCCTTGGATATTCTTATTGACGACGAAACACAGAAATTGCATCGGAATTAAATAGAAAGGCACAATGCCGACTTAAGTACAAGAAAACTGACTCTTCTTACTGTCTATGTTTTGAACCATTCCTGTGACACTAGTTACACATTCCTATGCTTCACTTGAGGTTTACTGTATCCCTTGGACCATCTTATTGACGATGAAACACAGAAATTGCATCGGAATTAAATACAAAACGCACAATGCCGACTTAAGTACAAGAAGACTGAGTCTTGGTACTGACTATGTTTTGAACATTTCCTGTGAGACAAGTTTTAGATTCTTATGCTTCACTATGTGTTTACTGTATCTCTTGGACCTTCTTATTGACAATGAAACACAGAATTTGGATAGGAATTAAATACAAAAGGCACAATGCCGACTTAAGTACAAGAATACTGACTCTTCTTACTGTCTATGTTTCGAACCATTCCTGTGACACTAGTTATAGATTCCGATGCCTCACTTCAGGTTTACTGTATCCCTCTGACATTCTTATTGACGATGAAACACAGAAATTGCATCGCAATTAAATACAAAAGGCATAATGCCGACTTAAGTACAAGAAAACTGACTCTTCTTACTGTCTATGTTTTGAACCATTCCTGTGACACTAAATATAGATTCCGATGCTTCACTTCAGGTTTACTTTATCCCTCTCCCTTTCTTATTGACGATGAAACACAGAAATTGCATCGGAATTAAATACATAGGCACAATGCCGACTCAATTACAAGAAGACTGGCTCTTCTTACTGTCTATGTTTTGAACTATTCATGTGACACTAGTTATAGATTCCGATGCTTCACTTCGGGTTTACTGTATCCCACTGACCTTCTTATTGAAGATGAAACACAGAAATTGCATCGGAATTTAATACAAAAGGCACAATGCCGACTCAAGTTCAAGAAGACTGGCTCTTCTTACTGTCTATGGTTTGAACCATTCCTGTGACACTAGTTATAGATTCCGATGCTTCACTTCAGGTTTACTGTATCCCTCTGACCTTACTATTGACGATGAAACAGAGAAATTGCATCAGAATTAAATAGAAAAGGTACAATGCCGACTTAAGTACAAGAAAACTGACTCTTCTTACTGTCTATGTTTTGAAGCAATCCCGTGACACTAGTTATAGATTCCGATGCTTCACTTCAGGTTTACTGTATCCCTCTGACCTTCTCATTGACGATGAAACACAGAAATTACATCGGAATTAAATACAAAATCACAATGCCGACTTAAGTACAAGAGAACTGACTCTTCCTACTGTCTATGTTTTGAACCGTTCCTGTGACACTAGTTATAGATTCCGATGCTTCACTTCGGGGTTACTGTATCCCACTGACCTTCTTATTGACGATGAAACACAGAAATTGCATCGGAAATTAATACAAAAGGCACAATGCCGACTCAAGTTCAAGAAGACTGGCTCTTCTTACTGTCTATGCTTTGAACCATTCCTGTGACACTTGTTATAGATTCCGATGCTTCACTTTAGGTGTACTGTAACCCTCTGACCTTCGTATTGACGATGAAACACAGATATTGCATCGGAATTAAATACAAAACCACAATGCTGATTTAAGTACAAGAGAACTGACTCTTCTTACTGTCTATGTTTTGAACCATTCCTGTGACACTAGTTATAGATACCGATGCTTCACTTCAGGTTTACTGTATCCCACTGACCTTCGTATTGACGATGAAACACAGAAATTGAATCAGAATTAAATAGAAAAGGCACAATGCTGACTTTAGTACAAGAAAACAAACTCTTCTTACTGTCTATGTTTTGTACCTTTCCTGTGAGACCAGTTTCAGATTCCGATGCTTCACTTCAGGTTTACTGTATCCCTTGGACGTTCTTTTTGACGATGAAACACAGAAATTCCATCGGAATTAAATACAAAAGGCACAATGCCGACTTAAGTACTAGAATACTGACTCTTCTTACTGACTATGTTTTGAACATTCCCTGTGAGACCAGTTTTAGATTCTGATGCTTCACTATGTGTTACTGTATCCCTTGGACCTTCTTATTGACGTCGGAACACAGAAATTGCATCGGAATTAAATACAAAAGGCACAATGCCGACTCAAGTACAAGAAGTTGGCTCTTCATACTGTCTATGTTTTGAACCATTCCTGTGACACTAGTTATAGATTCCGATGCCTCACTTCAGGTTTACTGTATCCCTCTGACCTTCTTATTGACGATGAAACACAGAAATTGCATCGGAATTAAATACAAAAGGCACAATGCCGACTTAAGTACAAGAAGACTGACTCTTATTACTGCTATGATTTGAACCATTCCTGTGACACTAGTTATAGATTCCGATGCTTCTCTTCAGGTTCACTGTATCCCTTCTGACCTTCTTATTGACGATGGAACTTTGATATTCTATCGGAATTAAATACAAAAGGCACACTGCCGACTTAAGTACAAGAAAACTGACTCTTCTTACTGTCTATGTTTTGAACCATTCCTGTGACACTAGTTATAGATTCCGATGCTTCACTTCAGGTTTACTGTATCCCTCTGACCTTCTTATTGACGATGAAACACAGATATTGAATCAGAATTAAATAGTACCTAAATAAATATGTACAAGAAATCTAACTCTTCTTACTGTCTATGTTTTGAACATTTCCTGTGAGACCAGTTTCAGATACCGATGCTGCACTTCAGGTTTACTGTATCCCTTGGATATTCTTATTGACGACGAAACACAGAAATTGCATCGGAATTAAATAGAAAGGCACAATGCCGACTTAAGTACAAGAAAACTGACTCTTCTTACTGTCTATGTTTTGAACCATTCCTGTGACACTAGTTACACATTCCTATGCTTCACTTGAGGTTTACTGTATCCCTTGGACCTTCTTATTGACGATGAAACACAGAAATTGCATCGGAATTAAATACAAAACGCACAATGCCGACTTAAGTACAAGAAGACTGAGTCTTGGTACTGACTATGTTTTAACATTTCCTGTGAGACAAGTTTTAGATTCTTATGCTTCACTATGTGTTTACTGTATCTCTTGGACCTTCTTATTGACAATGAAACACAGAATTTGGATAGGAATTAAATACAAAAGGCACAATGCCGACTTAAGTACAAGAATACTGACTCTTCTTACTGTCTATGTTTCGAACCATTCCTGTGACACTAGTTATAGATTCCGATGCCTCACTTCAGGTTTACTGTATCCCTCTGACATTCTTATTGACGATGAAACACAGAAATTGCATCGCAATTAAATACAAAAGGCATAATGCCGACTTAAGTACAAGAAAACTGACTCTTCTTACTGTCTATGTTTTGAACCATTCCTGTGACACTAAATATAGATTCCGATGCTTCACTTCAGGTTTACTTTATCCCTCTCCCTTTCTTATTGACGATGAAACACAGAAATTGCATCGGAATTAAATACATAGGCACAATGCCGACTCAATTACAAGAAGACTGGCTCTTCTTACTGTCTATGTTTTGAACTATTCATGTGACACTAGTTATAGATTCCGATGCTTCACTTCAGGTTTACTGTATCCCTCTGACCTTCCTATTGACGATGATACAGAGAAATTGCATCAGAATTAAATAGAAAAGGTACAATGCCGACTTAAGTACAAGAAAACTGACTCTTCTTACTGTCTATGATTTGAAGCAATCCCGTGACACTAGTTATAGATTCCGATGCTTCACTTCAGGTTTACTGTATCCCTCTGACCTTCTCATTGACGATGAAACACAGAAATTACATCGGAATTAAATACAAAATCACAATGCCGACTTAAGTACAAGAGAACTGACTCTTCCTACTGTCTATGTTTTGAACCGTTCCTGTGACACTAGTTATAGATTCCGATGCTTCACTTCGGGGTTACTGTATCCCACTGACCTTCTTATTGACGATGAAACACAGAAATTGCATCGGAATTTAATACAAAAGGCACAATGCCGACTCAAGTTCAAGAAGACTGGCTCTTCTTACTGTCTATGCTTTGAACCATTCCTGTGACACTTGTTATAGATTCCGATGCTTCACTTTAGGTGTACTGTAACCCTCTGACCTTCGTATTGACGATGAAACACAGATATTGCATCGGAATTAAATACAAAACCACAATGCTGATTTAAGTACAAGAGAACTGACTCTTCTTACTGTCTATGTTTTGAACCATTCCTGTGACACTAGTTATTGATTCCGATGCTTCACTTCAGGTTCACTGTATCCCTCTGACCTTCTTATTGACGATGAAACTTTGATATTCTATCGGAATTAAATACAAAAGGCACACTGCCGACTTAAGTACAAGAAAACTGACTCTTCTTACTGTCTATGTTTCGAACCATTCCTGTGACACTAGTTATAGATTGCGTTGCTTCACTTCAGGTTCACTGTATCTCTCTGACCTTCTTATTGACGATGAAACACAGATATTGAATCAGAATTACATAGTACCTAAGTACATAAGTACAAGAAAACTAACTCTTCTTACTGTCTATGTTTTGAACATTTCCTGTGAGACCAGTTTCAGATACCGATGCTGCACTTCAGGTTTACTGTATCCCTTGGATATTCTTATTGACGACGAAACACAGAAATTGCATCGGAATTAAATAGAGAGGCACAATGCCGACTTAAGTACAAGAAAACTGACTCTTCTTACTGTCTATGTTTTGAACCATTCCTGTGACACTAGTTACACATTCAGATGCTTCACTTCAGGTTTACTGTATCCCTTGGACCTTCTTATTGACGATGAAACACGGAAATTGCATCGGAATTAATTTCCAAAGACACAATGCCGACGTAAGTACACGATATCTGACTCTTCTTACTGTCTATGTTTTGAACTATTCCTGTGACACTAGATATCGATTCCGAAGCTTCACTTCAGGTTTAATGTATCGCTCTGTCCTTCTTATTGACGATTAAACACAGAAATTGCATCGGAATTAAATACAAAAGGCACAATGCCGAATTAAGTACAAGAAAACTGACTCTTCTTACTGTCTATGTTTTGAACTATTCCTGTGACACTAGTTATAGATTCCGATGCTTCACTTCAGGTTTACTGTATCCCTGTGACCCTCTTATTGACGATAAAACAGAGAAATTGCATCGGAATTAAATACAAAGGGCACAATGCCGACTTAAGTACAAGAAGTGTGACTCTTCTTACTGTCAATGTTTTGAGCTATTCCTGTGACAGTAGTTATAGATACCGATGCTTCACTTCAGGTTTACTGTATCCCTCTGACCTTCTTATTGACGATGAAACAAAGAAATTGCATCGGAATGAAATACAAAAGGCACAATGCCGATTCAAGTACAAGAAGACTGGCTCTTCCGACTGTCTATGCTTTGAACCATTCCTGTGACACTAATTATTGATTCCGATGCTTCACTTCAGGTTTACTGTATCCCTCTGACAGTCTTATCGACGATGAAACACAGAAATAGCATCGTAATTAAATACATAGGCACAATACCGACCCAAGTACAAGAAGACTGGCTCTTCTTACTGTCTATGTTTTGAACCATTCCTGTGACTCTACTTATAGATTCCGATGCTTCACTTCAGGTTTACTGTATCCCTCTGACCTTCTCATTGACGACGAAACACAGAAATTACATCGGAATTAAATACAAAATCACAATGCCGACTTAAGTACAAGAGAACTGACTCTTCCTACTGTCTTTGTTTTGAACCGTTCCTGTGACACTAGTTATAGATTCCGATGCTTCACTTCGGGTTTTTCTGTATCCCACAGACCTTCTTATTGACGATGAAACACAGAAATTGCATCGCAATTAAATACAAAAGGCACAATGCCGACTCAAGTTCAAGAAGACTAGCTCTTCTTAATGTCTATGCTTTGAACCATTCCTGTGACACTAGTTATAGATTCCGGTGCTTCACTTCAGGTTTACTGTATCCCTCTGACTTTCTTATTGACGATGAAACACAGAAATTGCATCGGAATTAAATACATAGGCACAATGCCGACTCAATTACAAGAAGAATGGCTCTTCGTACTGTCTATGCTTTGAACCATTCCTGTGACACTAGTTATAGATTCCGATGCTTCACTACAGGTTTACTGTATCCCTCTGACCTTCTTATTGACGATGAAACACAGAAATTGCATCGGAATTAAATACAAAAGCCATAATGCCGACTTAAGTACAAGAAATCTGACTCTTCTTACTGTCTATGTTTTGAAGCAATCCCGTGACACTAGTTATAGATTCCGATGCTTCACTTCAGGTTTACTGTATCCCTCTGACCTTCTCATTGACGATGAAACACAGAAATTACATCGGAATTAAATACAAAATCACAATGCCGACTTAAGTACAAGAGAACTGACACTTCCTACTGTCTATGTTTTGAACCGTTCCTGTGACACTAGTTATAGATTCCGATGCTTCACTTCGGGGTTACTGTATCCCACTGACCTTCTTATTGACGATGAATCACAGAAATTGCAACGGAATTTAATACAAAAGGCACAATGCCGACTCAAGTTCAAGAAGACTGGCTGTTCTTACTGTCTATGCTTTGAACCATTCCTGTGACACTAGTTACAGATTCCGATGCTTCACTTTAGGTGTACTGAAACCCTCTGACCTTCGTATTGACGATGAAACACAGATATTGCATCGGAATTAAATACAAAACCACAATGCTCATTTAAGTACAAGAGAACTGACTCTTCTTACTCTCTATGTTTTGAACCATTCCTGTGACACTAGTTATAGATTCCGATGCTTCACTTCAGGTTTACTGTATCCCACTGACCTTCGTAATGACGACGAAACACAGAAATTGAATCAGAATTAAATAGAAAAGGCACAATGCTGACTTTAGTACAAGAAAACAAACTCTTCTTACTGTCTATGTTTTGAACCTTTCCTGTGAGACCAGTTTCAGATTCCGATGCTTCACTTCAGGTTTACTGTATCCCTTGGACGTTCTTATTGACGATGAAACACAGAAATTCCATCGGAATTAAATACAAAAGGCACAATGCCGACTTAAGTACAAGAATACTGACTCTTCTTACTGACTATGTTTTGAACATTCCCTGTGAGACCTGTTTTAGATTCTGATGCTTCACTATGTGTTTAGTGTATCCCTTGGACCTTCTTATTGACGTTGGAACACAGAAATTGCGTCGGAATTAAATACAAAAGGCACAAAGCCGACTCAAGTACAAGAAGTTGGCTCTTCTTACTGTCTATGTTTTGAACCATTCCTGTGACACTAGTTATAGATTCCGATGCCTCACTTCAGGTTTACTGTATCCCTCTGACCTTCTTATTGACGATGAAACACAGACATTGCATCGGAATTAAATACAAAAGGCACAATGCCGACTTAAGTACAAGAAGACTGACACTTATTACTGCTATGTTTTGAACCATTCCTGTGACACTAGTTATAGATTCCGATGCTTCACTTCAGGTTCACTGTATCCCTCTGACCTTCTTATTGACGATGAAACTTTTATATTCTATCGGAATTAAATACAAAAGGCACACTGCCGACTTAAGTACAAGAAGACTGACACTTATTACTGCTATGTTTTGAACCATTCCTGTGACACTAGTTATAGATTCCGATGCTTCACTTCAGGTTTACTGTATCCCTCTGACCTTCTTATTGACGATGAAACACAGATATTGAATCAGAATTAAATAGTTCCTAAGTACATAAGTACAAGAAAACTAACTCTTCTTACTGTCTATGTTTTGAACATTTCCTGTGAGACCAGTTTCAGATACCGATGCTGCACTTCAGGTTTACTGTATCCCTTGGATATTCTTATTGACGACGAAACACAGAAATTGCATCGGAATTAAATAGAAAGTCACAATGCCGACTTAAGTACAAGAAAACTGACTCTTCTTACTGTCTATGTTTTTAACCATTCCTGTGACACTAGTTACACATTCCGATGCTTCACTTCAGGTTTACTGTATCCCTTGGACCTTCTTATTGACGATGAAACACAGAAATTGCATCGGAATTAAATACAAAACGCACAAGGCCGACTTAAGTACAAGAAGACTGAGTCTTGGTACTGACTATGTTTTGAACATTTCCTGTGAGACAAGTTTTAGATTCTTATGCTTTACTATGTGTTTACTGTATCTCTTGGACCTTCTTATTGACAATGAAACACAGAATTTGGATAGGAATTAAATACAAAAGGCACAATGCCGACTTAAGTACAAGAAAACAGACGCTTCTTACTGTCTATGATTTGAACCATTCCTGTGACACTACTTATAGATTCCGATGCTTCACTTCAGGTTTACTGTATGCCTCTGACCTTCTTATCGACGATGAAACACAGAATTTGCATCGGAATTAAATACAAAAGGCACAATGCCGACTTAAGTACAAGAAAACTGACTCTTCTTACTGTCTATGTTTTGAACCATTCCTGTGACACTAGTTATAGATTCCGATGCTTCACTTCAGGTTTACTGTATCCCTCTGACCTTTCTATTGACGATGAAACACAGAAATTGCATCGTAATTAAATACAAAAGGCACAATGCCGACTTAAGTACAAGAAGACTGACTCTTCCTACTGTCCTTGTTTTGAACACTTCCTGTGACACTAGTTATAGATTCCGATGCTTCACTTCAGGTTCACTGTATCCCTCTGACCTTCTTATTGACGATGAAACACTGAAATTCCATTGGAATTAAATACAAATGGCACAATGCCGACTTAAGTACAAGAATACTGACTCTTCTTACTGTCTATGGTTTGAACCATTCCTGTGACACTAGTTATAGATTCCGATGCTTTACTTCAGGTTTACTGTATCCCTCTGACCTTCTTATTGACGATGAAACACAGATATTGAATCAGAATTAAATAGTACATAAGTACATAAGTACAAGAAAACTAACTCTTCTTACTGTCTATGTTTTGAACATTTCCTGTGAAACCAGTTTCAGATACCGATGCTGCACTTCAGGTTTACTGTATCCCTTGGATCTTCTTATTGACGACGAAACACAGAAATTGCATCGGAATTAAATAGAAAGGCACAATGCCTACTTAAGTACAAGAAAACTGACTCTTCTTACTGTCTATGTTTTGAACCATTCCTGTGACACTAGTTACACATTCCGATGCTTCACTTCAGGTTTACTGTATCCCTTGGACCTTCTTATTGACGATGAAACACAGAAATTGCATCCGAATTAAATACAAAACGCACAATGCCGACTTAAGTACAAGAAGACTGACTCTTGTTACTGACTATGTTTTGAACATTTCCTGTTAGACCAGGTTTAGATTCTGATGCTTCACTATGTGTTTACTG
Source organism: Schistocerca serialis cubense (assembly GCF_023864345.2). Classification (NCBI taxonomy): domain Eukaryota; kingdom Metazoa; phylum Arthropoda; class Insecta; order Orthoptera; family Acrididae; genus Schistocerca; species Schistocerca serialis. The sequence goes on along the minus strand of NC_064640.1, from coordinate 1,074,105,712 downwards.
TATCCCTTGGACCTTCTTATTTACGTTGAAACACAGAAATTGCATCGGAATTATATACAAAAGGCACAACGCCGACTTAAGTACAAGAAAACTGACCCTTCTTACTGTCTATGATTTCAACATTTCCTGTGAGACCAGTTTTAGATTCCGATGCTTCACTATATGTTTACTGTATCCCTTGGCCCTTCTTATTGACGATGAAACACAGGAATTGCATCGGAATTAAATAGAAAAGGCACAATGCGGACTTAAGTACAAGAAAACTGACTCTTCTTACTGTGTATGATTTGAACCATTCCTGTGACACTACTTATAGATTCCGATGCTTCACTTCAGGTATACTGTATCACTCTGACCGTCTTATTGACGATGAAACACAGAAATTGCATCGGAATTAAGTACAAAAGGCACAATGCCGACTCAAATACAAGAAGACTGGCTCTTATAACTGTCTATGTTTTGAAACTTTCCAGTGAGACCTGTTTTAGATTCCAATTGTTCACTTCAGGTTTACTGTATCCCTTGGATCTTCTTATTGACAACGAAACACAGAAATTGCATCGGAATTAAATAGAAAAAGCACAATGCCGACTTATCTACAAGAAAACTGACTGTTCTTACTGTCTATGTTTTGAACCATTCCTGTGACACTAGTTACACATTCCGATGCTTCGCTTCAGGTTTACTGTATCCCTCTGACCTTCTTATTGACGATGAAACACAGAAATTGCAGCGGAATTAAATACAAAAGGCACAATGCCGACTTAAGTACAAGAAAACTGACTCTTCTTACTGTCTTTGATTTGAACCATTCCTGTGACACTAGTTATAGATTTCGATGCTTCACTTCAGGTTTACTGTATCCCTCTGACCTTCTTATTGACGATGAAACACGGAAATTGCATCGGAATTAATTTCAAAAGGCACAATGCCGACGTAAGTACAAGATATCTGACTCTTCTTACTGTCTATGTTTTGAACCATTCCTGTGACACTAGATATCGATTCCGAAGCTTCACTTCAGGTTTACTGTATCGCTCTGACCTTCTTATTGACGATGAAACACAGAAATTGCATCGGAATTAAATACAAAAGGCACAATGCCGAATTAAGTACAAGAAAACTGACTCTTCTTACTGTCTATGTTTTGAAATATTCCTGTGACACTAGTTATAGATTCCGATGCTTCACTTCAGGTCTACTGTATCCCTGTGACCATCTCATTGACGATAAAACAGAGAAATTGCATCGGAATTAAATACAAAGGGCACAATGCCGACTTAAGTACAAGAAGTGTGACTCGTCTTACTGTCTATGTTTTGAGCTATTCCTGTGACAGTAGTTATAGATACCGATGCTTCACTTCAGGTTTGCTGTATCCCTCTGACCTTCTTATTGACTATGAAACAAAGAAATTGCATCGGAATTAAATACAAAAGGCACAATGGCGATTCAAGTACAAGAAGACTTTCTCTTCCGACTGTCTATGTTTTGAACCATTCCTGTTACACTAGTTATTGATTCCGATGCTTCACTTCAGGTTTACTGTATCCCTCTGACAGTCTTATCGACGATGAAACATAGAAATAGCATCGTAATTAAATACATAGGCACAATACCGACCCAAGTACTAGAAGACTGGCTGTTCTTACTGTCTATGTTTTGAACCATTCCTTGACTCTACTTATAGATTCCGATGCTTCACTTCAGGTTTACTGTATCCCTCTGACCTTCTCATTGACGACGAAACACAGATATTAAATCGGAATTAAATACAAAATCACAATGCCGACTTAAGTACAAGAGAAATGACCCTTCCTAATGTCTTTGTTTTGAACCGTTCCTGTGACACTAGTTATAGATTCCGATGCTTCACTTCGGGTTTTTCTGTATCCCACTGACCTTCTTATTGACGATGAAACACAGAAATTGCATCTCAATTAAATACAAAAGGCACAATGCCGACTCAAGTTCAAGAAGACTGGCTCTTCTTACTGTCTATGTTTTGAACGATTCCTGTGACTCTACTTATAGTTTCCGATGCTTCACTTCAGGTTTACTGTATCCCTCTGACATTCTCATTGACGACGAAACACAGAAATTACATCGGAATTAAATACAAAATCACAATGCCGACTTAAGTACAAGAGAACTGACTCTTCCTACTGTCTTTGTTTTGAACCGGTTCTGTGACACTAGTTATAGATTCCGATGCTTCACTTCGGGTTTACTGTATCCCACTGACCTTCTTATTGAAGATGAAACACAGAAATTGCATCGGAATTTAATACAAAAGGCACAATGCCGACTCAAGTTCAAGAAGACTGGCTCTTCTTACTGTCTATGTTTTGAACCATTCCTGTGACACTAGTTATAGATTCCGATGCTTCACTTCAGGTTTACTGTATCCCTCTGACCTTCTCATTGACGATGAAACACATAAATTACATCGGAATTAAATACAAAATCACAATGCCGACTTAAGTACAAGAGAACTGACTCTTCCTACTGTCTATGTTTTGAACCGTTCCTATGACACTAGTTATAGATTCCGATGCTTCACTTCAGGGTTACTGTATCCCACTGACCTTCTTATTGACGATGAAACACAGAAATTGCATCGGAATTTAATACAAAAGGCACAATGCCGACTCAAGTTCAAGAAGACTGGCTCTTCTTACTGTCTATGCTTTGAACCATTCCTGTGACACTAGTTATAGATTCCGATGCTTCACTTTAAGTGTACTGTAACCCTCCGACCTTCGTATTGACGATGAAACACAGATATTGCATCAGAATTAAATACAAAACCACAATGCTGATTTAAGTACAAGAGAACTGACTCTTCTTACTGTCTATGTTTTGAACCATTCCTGTGACACTAGTTATAGATTCCGATGCTTCACTTCAGGTTTACTGTATCCCACTGACCTTCTTGTTAGCGATGAAACACAGAAATTGCATCGGAATTAAATACAAAAGGCAAAATGCCGACTCAAGTACAAGAAGACTGGCTCTTCTTACTGTCTATGCTTTGAAACTTTCCTGTGAGACCGGTTTTAGATTCCTATGCTTCACTTCAGGTTTACTGTATCCCTCTGACCTTCTTATTGACGATGAAACACAGAAATTGCATCGGAATTAAATACAAAAAGCACAATGCCGACTTAAGTACAAGAAAACTGACTCTTCTTACTGTCTATGTTTTGAACCATTCCTGTGACACTAGTTATAGATTCCGATGCTTCAATTCAGGTTTACTGTATCCCTCTCACTTTCTTATTGACGATGAAACAGAGAAATTGCATCGGAATTAAATACATAGGCACAATGCCGACTCAATTACAAGAAGACTGGCTCTTCTTACTGTCTATGTTTTGAACCATTCATGTGACACTAGTTATAGATTCCGATGCTTCACCTCGGGTTTACTGTATCCCACTGGCTTTCTTATTGACGATGAAACACAGAAATGGCATCGGAATTTAATACAAAAGGCACAATGCCGACTCAACTTCAAGAAGACTGGCTCTTCTTACTGTCTATGTTTTGAACCATTCCTGTGACACTACTTATAGTTTCCGATGCTTCACTTCAGGTTTACTGTATCATTCTGACCTTACAATTGACGATGAAACAGAGAAATTGCATCAGAATTAAATAGAAAAGGTACAATGCCGACTTAAGTACAAGAAAACTGACTCTTCTTACTGTCTATGTTTTGAAGCAATCCCGTGACACTAGTTATAGATTCCGATGCTTCCCTTCAGGTTTACTGTATCCCTCTGACCTTCTCATTGACGATGAAACACAGAAATTACATCGGAATTAAATACAAAATCACAATGCCGACTTAAGTACAAGAGAAATGACACTACCTACTGTCTATGTTTTGAACCGTTCCTGTGACACTAGTTATAGATTCCGATGCTTCACTTCAGGGTTACTGCATCCCACTGACCTTCTTATTGACGATGAAACACAGAAATTGCATCGGAATATAATAGAAAAGGCACAATGCCGACTCAAGTTCAAGAAGACTGGCTCTTCTTACTGTCTATGTTTTGAACCTTTCCTCTGACACTAGTTATAGATTCCGATGCTTCACTTTAGGTGTACTGTAACCCTCTGACCTTCGTATTGACGATGAAACACAGATATTGCATCGGAATTAAATACAAAACCATAATGCTGATTTAAGTACAAGAAAACTGACTCTTCTTACTGTCTATGTTTTGACCATTCCTGTGACACTAGTTATAGATTCCGATGCTTCACTTCAGGTTTACTGTATCCCACTGGCCTTCTTGTTGGCGATGAAACACAGAAATTGCATAGGAATTAAATACAAAAGGCAAAATGCCGACTCAAGTACAAGAAGACTGGCTCTTCTAACTGTCTATGTTTTGAAACTTTCCTGTGAGACCGGTTTTAGATTCCTATGCTTCACTTCAGGTTAAATGTATCCCTCTGACCTTCTTATTGGCGATGAAACACAAAAATTGCATCGGAATTAAATACAAAAAGCACAATGCCGACTTAAGTACAAGAAATCTGACTCTTCTTACTGTCTATGTTTTGAACCATTCCTGTGACACTAGTTATAGATTCCGATGCATCACTTCAGGTTTACTGTATCCCTCTCACCTTCTTATTGACGATGAAACACAGAAATTGTATCGGAATTAAATACAAAAGGCACAATGCCGACTTAATTACAAGAAATCTGACTCTTCTTACTGTCTATGAGTTGAACCATTCCTGTGACACTAGTTATAGAATCCTATGCTTCACTCCGGTTTACTGTATCCCTTTGACCTTCTTATTGACGATGAAACACAGAAATTGCATCGGAATTAAATACAAAATGCACAATACCGACTTAAGTACAAGAAAACTGACTCCTCTTACTGTCTATGTTTTGAACCATTCCTGTGACACTAGTTATAGATTCCAATGCTTCACTTCAGGTTTACTGTATCCCTCTTACCTTCTTATTGACGATGAAACACAGAAATTGCATCGGAATTAAATACAAAAAATCACAATGCCGACTTAAGTACAAGAATACTGACTCTTCTTACTGTCTATGATTTGAACCTTTCACGTGACACTAGTTATAGATTCCGATGCTTCACTTGAGGTTTACTGTATCCCTCTGACCTTCTTATTGACGATGAAACAAAGAAATTGCATCGGAATTAAATACAAGAGGCAGAATGCCGACTTAAGTTCAGGAAAACTGACTCTTCTTACTGTGTATGTTTTGAACCATTCCTGAGACACTAGTTATAGATTCCGATGCTTCACTTCAGGTTTACTGTATCCCTCTGACCTTCTTATTGACGATGAAACACAGAAATTGTATCGGAATTAAATACAAAAGGCACAATGCTGACTTAAGTACAAGAAAACTGACTCTTCTTACTGTCTATGTTCTGAACCATTCATGTGACACTAGTTATAGATTCCGATGCTTCACTTAAGGTTTACTGTATCCCTCTGACCTTCTTATAGACGATGAAACACAGAAATTGCATCGGAATTAAATACAAAATGCACAATTCCGACTTAAGTACAAGAGAACTGACTCTTCTTACTGTCTATGTTTTGAACCATTCCTGTGACACTACTTATAGATTCCGTTGCTTCACTTCAGGTGTACTGTAACCCACTGACCTTCTTATTGACGATGAAACACAGATATTGCAACGGAATTAAATACAAAAGGCGAAATGCCGACTTAAGTACAAGAGAACTGACTCTTCTTACTGTCTATGTTTTGAACCACTCCTGTGACACTTGTTATAGATTCCGATGCTTCACTTCAGGTTTACTGTATCCCTCTGACCTTCTTATTGACGATGAAACACAGATATTGTATCGGAATTAAATACAAAAGGCACAATGCCGACTTAAGTACAAGAAAACTGACTCTTCTTACTGTCTATGATTTGAACCATTCCTGTGACACTAGTTATAGATTCCTATGCTTCACTTCCGGTTTACTGTATCCCTCTGACCTTCTTATTGACGATGAAACAGAGAAATTGCATCAGAATTAAATAGAAAATTTACAATGCCGTCTTAAGTACAAGATAACTGACTCTTCTTACTGTCTATGTTTTGAAGCAATCCCGTGACACTAGTTATAGATTGCGATGCTTCACTTCAGGCTTACTGTATACCTCTGACCTTCTCATTGACGATTAAATACAGAAATTGCATCGGAATTAAATACAAAAGCACAATGCCGACTTAAGTACAAGAGAACTGACTCTTCCTACTGTCTATGTTTTGAACCGTTCCTGTCACACTAGTTATAGATTCCGATGCTTCACTTCGGGTTTACTGTATCCCACTGACCTTCTTATTGACGATGAAACACAGAAATTGCATCGGAATTTAATACAAAAGGCACAATGCCGACTCAAGTACAAGAAGCCTGGCTCTTCTTACTGTCTATGCTTTGAACCATTCCTGTGACACTAGTTATAGATTCCGATGCTTCACTTCAGGTTCACTGTATCCCTCTGACCTTCGTATGACCATGAAACACAGAAATTGCATCGGAATTTAATACAAAAGGCAAAATGCCGACTCAAGTACAAGAAGACTGGCTCTTCTAACTGTCTATGTTTTGAAACTTTCCTGTGAGACCGATTTTAGATTCCTACGCTTCACTTCAGGTTTACTGTATCCCTCTGACCTTCTTATTGACGATGAAACAGAGAAATTGCATCGGAATTAAATACAAAAGGCACAATGCCGACTTAAGTACAAGAAAACTGACTCTTCTTACTGTCTATGTTTTGAACCATTCCTGTGACACTAGTTATAGATTCCGATGCTTCACTTCAGGTTTACTGTATGCCTCAGACCTTCTTAGTGACGATGAAATACAGAATTTGCATCGGAATTAAATACAAAAAGCACAATGCCGACTTAAGTACAAGAAAACTGACTCTTCTTACTGTCTATGTTTGAAACCATTCCTGTGACACTAGTTATAGATTCCGATGCTTCACTTCAGGTTTACTGTATCCCACTGACCTTCTTGTTGACGATGAAACACAGACATTGCATCGGAATTAAATACAAAAGGCAAAATGCCGACTCAAGTACAAGAAGACTGGCTCTTCTAACTGTCTATGTTTTGAAACTTTCCTCTGAGACCGATTTTAGATTCCTATGCTTCACTTCAGGTTTACTGTATCAATCTGACCTTCTTATTGACGATGAAACACAGAAATTGCATCGGAATTAAATACAAAAGGCACAATTCCGACTTAAGTACAAGAAAACTGACTCTTCTTACTGTCTATGTTTTGAACCATTCCTGTGACACTAGTTATAGATTCCGATGCTTCACTCCAGGTTTACTGTATCCCACTGACCATCTTGTTGACGATGAAACACAGACATTGCATCGGAATTAAATACAAAAGGCAAAATGCCGACTCAAGTACAAGAAAACTGACTCTTCTTACTGTCTATGTCTTGAACCATTCCTGTGACACTAGTTATAGATTCTGTTGCTTCACTTCAGGTTTACTGTATCCCTCTGACCTTCTTATTGACGATGACACACAGAAATTGCATCGGAGTTAAATACAATGGCACAATACCGATTTAAGTACAAGAAAACTAACTCTTCTTATAGTCCATGTTTTGAACCATTCGTGTGACACTAGTTATAGATTCCGATGCTTCACTTCAGGTTAACTGTATCCCTCTGACCTTCTTATTGACGATGAAACACAGAAATTGTATCGGAATTAAATACAAAAGGCACAATGCCGACTTAAGTACAAGTAAACTGACTCTTCTTACTGTCTATGATTTGAACCATTCCTGTGACACTAGTTATAGATTCCTATGCTTCACTTCCGGTTTACTGTATCCCTCTGACCTTCTTATTGACGATGAAACAGAGAAATTGCATCAGAATTAAATAGAAAGTTTACAATGCCGTCTTAAGTACAAGATAACTGACTCTTCTTACTGTCTATGTTTTGAAGCAATCCCGTGACACTAGTTATAGATTCCGATGCTTCACTTCAGGCTTACTGTATACCTCTGACCTTCTCATTGACGATTAAATACAGAAATTTCATCGGAATTAAATACAAAAGCACAATGCCGGCTTAAGTACAAGAGAACTGACTCTTCCTACTGTCTATGTTTGAACCGTTCGTGTCACACTAGTTATAGATTCCGATGCTTCACTTCGGGTTTACTGTATCCCACTGACCTTCTTATTGACGATGAAACACAGAAATTGCATCGGAATTTAATACAAAAGGCACAATGCCGACTCAAGTACAAGAAGACTGGCTCTTCTTACTGTCTATGCTTTGAACCATTCCTGTGACACTAGTTATGGATTCCGATGCTTCACTTCAGCTTCACTGTATCCCTCTGACCTTCGTATGACCATTAAACACAGAAATTGCATCGGAATTTAATACAAAAGGCAAAATGCCGACTCAAGTACAAGAAGACTGGCTCTTCTAACTGTCTATGTTTTGAAACTTTCCTTTGAGACCGATATTAGATTCCTATGCTTCACTTCAGGTTTACTTTATCCCTCTGACCTTCTTATTGACGATCAAACACAGAAATTGCATCAGATTTAATAATAAAAGGTACAATGCCGACTTAAGTACAAGAAAACTGACTCTTCTTACTGTCTATGTTTTGAACCATTCCTGTGACACTAGTTATAGATTCCGATGCCTCACTTCACGTTTACTGTATCCCTCTGACCTTCCTATTGACGATGAAACACAGAAATTGCATCGGAATTAAATACAAAAGGCACAATGCCGACGTAAGTACATGAAAACTGGCTCTTCTTACTGTCTATGCTTTGAACCATTCCTGTGACACTAGTTATGGATTCCGATGCTTCACTTCAGGTTTACTGTACGCCTCTGACCTACTTATTGGCGATGAAACACAGAAATTGCATCGGAATTAAATACAAAAGCACAATGCCGACTTAAGTACAAGAAAACTGACTCTTCTTACTGTCTATGTTTTGAACCATTCCTGTGACACTAGTTATAGATTCCGATGCCTCACTTCACGTTTACTGTATCCCTCTGACCTTCCTATTGACGATGAAACACAGAAATTGCATCGGAATTAAATACAAAAGGCACAATGCCGACGTAAGTACATGAAAACTGACTCTTCTTACTGTCTATGTTTGAACCATTCCTGTGACACTAGTTATAGATTCCGATGCTTCACTTCAGGTTTACTGTATCCCTCTAACCTTCGTATTGAGGATGAAACACAGAAATTGCATCGGAATTAAATACAAAAGGTACAATGCCGACTTAAGTACAAGAAAACTGACTCTTCTTACTGTCTATATTTTGAACCATTCATGTGACACTCGTTATAGATTCCGATGCTTTACTTCAGGTTTACTGTATCCCTCTGACCTTCTTATTGACGATGAAACACAGAAATTGCTTCGGAATTAAATACAAAAGGCACAATGCCGACTTAAGTACAAGATAACTGACTCTTCTTACTGTCTGTGTTTTGAACCATTCCGGTTACACTAGTTATAGATTCCGATGCTTCACTTCAGGTTTACTGTATCCCTCTGACCTTCTTATTGACGATGAAACACAGATATTGCATCGGATTTAAATAGAAAATGCACAATGCCGACTTAAGTATAAGAAAACTGACTCTTCTTACTGTCTATGTTTTGAACCATTCCTGCGACACTAGTTATAGATTCCAATGCTTCACTTCAGGTTTACTGTATCCCACTGACCTTGGTACTGACGATGAAACACAGAAATTGCATTGGAATTAAATACAAAAGGCACAATGCCGACTTAAGTACAAGAAAACTGACTCTTCTTGCAGTCTATGTTTGAATCATTCCTGTGACTCTACTTATAGATTCCGATGCTTCACTTTAGGTTTACTGTATCCCTCTGACCTTCTTATTGGCGATGAAACACAGATATTGCATCGGAATTAAATACAAAACCACAATGCTGACTTAAGTACAAGAGAACTGACTCTTCTTACTGTCTATGTTTGAACCATTCCTGCGGTAGCGTTCTCGCTTCCCACGCCCGGGTTCCCGGGTTCGATTCCCGGCGGGGTCAGGGATTTTCTCTGCCTCGCGATGGCTGGGTGTTGTGTGCTGTCCTTAGCTTAGTTAGGTTTAAGTAGTTCTAAGTTCTAGGGGACTGATGACCATAGATGTTAAGTCCCATAGTACTCAGAGCCATTTTGGAACCAACCATTCCTGTGACACTTGTTATAGATTCCGATGCTTCACTTCAGGTTTACTGTATCCCACTGACCTTCTTGTTGACGATGAAACACAGAAATTGCGTCGGAATTAAATACAAAAGGCAAAATGCCGACTCAAGTACAAGAAGACTAGCTCTTCTAACTGTCTATGTTTTGAAACTTTCCTGTGAGACCGATTTTAGATTCCTATGCTTCACTTCAGGTTTATTGTATCCCTCTGACCTTCTTATTGACGATGAAACACAGAAATTGCATCAGAATTAAATAGAAAATTTACAATGCCGTCTTAAGTACAAGATAACTGACTCTTCTTACTGTCTCTGTTTTGAAGTAATCCCGTGACACTAGTTATAGATTCCGATGCTTCACTTCAGGTTTACTGCATACCTCTGACCTTCTCATTGACGATTAAACACAGAAAGTGCATCGGAATTAAATACAAAAGCACAATGCCGACTTAAGTACAAGAGAACTGACTCTTCCTACTGTCTATGTTTTGAACCGTTCCTGTGACACTAGTTATAGATTCCGATGCTTCACTTCGGGTTTACTGTATCCCACTGACCTTCTTATTGACGATGAAACACAGAAATTGCATCGGAATTTAATACAAAAGGCACAATGCCGACTCAAGTACAAGAAGACTTGCTCTTCTTACTGTCTATGCTTTGAACCATTCCTGTGACACTGGTTATAGATTCCGATGCTTCACTTCAGGTTCACTGTATCCCTCTGACCTTCGTATGACGATGAAACACAGAAATTGCATCGGAATTTAATACAAAAGGCAAAATGCCGACTTAAGTACAAGAAAACTGACTCTTCTTATTGTCTATGTTTTGAACCATTCCTGTGACACTAGTTATAGATTCCGATGCTTCACTTCAGGTTTACTGTATCCCTCTGACCTTCGTATTGAGGATGAAACACAGAAATTGCATCGGAATTAAATACAAAAGGTACAATGCCGACTTAAGTACAAGAAAACTGACTCTTCTTACTGTCTATATTTTGAACCATTCATGTGACACTCGTTATAGATTCCGATGCTTTACTTCAGGTTTACTGTATCCCTCTGACCTTCTTATTGACGATGAAACACAGAAATTGCTTCGGAATTAAATACAAAAGGCACAATGCCGACTTAACTACAAATAACTGACTCTTCTTACTGTCTGTGTTTTGAACCATTCCTGTTACACTAGTAATACATTCCGATGCTTCACTTCAGGTTTACTGTATCCCTCTGACCTTCTTATTGACGATGAAACACAGATATTGCATCGGATTTAAATAGAAAATGCACAATGCCGACTTAAGTATAAGAAAACTGACTCTTCTTACTGTCTATGTTTTGAACCATTCCTGCGACACTAGTTATAGATTCCAATGCTTCACTTCAGGTTTACTGTATCCCACTGACCTTGTTATTGACGATGAAACACAGAAATTGCATTGGAATTAAATACAAAAGGTACAATGCCGACTTAAGTACAAGAAAACTGACTCTTCTTACACTCTATGTTTTGAATCATTCCTGTGACTCTAGTTATAGATTCCGATGCTTCACATCAGGTTTACTGTATCCCTCTGACCTTCTTATTGGCGATGAAACGCAGATATTGCATCGGAATTAAATACAAAAGGCACAATGCCGACTTAAGTACAAGAAATCTGACTCTTCTTACTGTCTATGCTTTGAACCATTCCTGTGACACTAGTTATAGATTCCGATGCTTCACTTCAGGTTTACTGTATCACTCTGACCTTCTTATTGACGTTAAACTCAGAAATTGCATCGGAATTAAATACAAAAGGCACAATGCCGACTTCAGTAGAAGAAAACTGACTCTTCTTACTGTCTATGTTTTGAACCATTCCTGTGACACTAGGTATAGATTCCGATGCTTCACTTAAGGTTTACTGTATCCCTCTGACATTCTTATTAACGATGAAACACAGAAATTGCATCGGAATTAAATACAAAAGGCACAATGCCGACTTAATTACACGAAAACTGACTCCTCTTACTGTCTAAGTTTTGAACCATTCCTGTGACACTAGTTATAGTTTCCTATGCTTCACTTCAGGTTTACTGTATACCTCTGACCTTCTTATTGACGATGAAACGCAAAAATTGCATCGGAGTTAAATACAAAGCACAATGCCGACCTAAGTACAAGAAAGTAACCCTTCTTACAGTCTATGCTTTGAACCATTCGTGTGACACTAGTTATAGATTCCGATGCCTCACTTCAGGTTTACTGTATCCCTCTGACCTTCCTATTGACGATGAAACACAGATATTGCATCGGAACTAAATACAAATGGCACAATGCCGACTTAAGTACAAGAAAACTGACTCTTCTTACTGTCTATGTTTTGAACCATTCCTGTGACACTAGGTATAGATTCCGATGCTTCACTTCAGGTTTACTGTATCCCAATGACCTTCGTATTGACGATGAAACACAGAAGTTGCATCGGAATTAATTACAAAAGGCACAATGCCGACTTAAGTACAAGAAAACTGAATCTTCTTACTGTCTATGTGTTGAACCATTCCTGTGACACTAGTTATAGATTTCGATGCTTCACTTCAGGTTTGCTGTATCCCTCTGACCTTCTTATTGACGATGAAACACAGAAATTGCATCGGAATTACATGCAAAAGGCACAATGCCGACTTAAGTACAAGAAAACTGACTCTTCTTACTGTCTATGTTTTGAACCATTCCTTTGACCCTAGTTATAGATTCCGATGCTTCATTTCAGGTTGACTGAATCCCTCTGACCTTCTTATTGACGATGAAACACAGAAATTGCATCGGAATTAAATACAAAATGCACATTGCCGACTTAAGTACAAGAAAACTGACTCTTCTTACTGTCTATGTCTTGAACCATTCCTGTGACACTAGTTATAGATTCTGTTGCTTCACTTGAGCTTTACTGTATCCCTCTGACCTTCTTATTGACGATGAAACACAGAAATTGCATCGGAGTTAAATACAATGGCACAATGCCGACTTAAGTACAAGAAAACTAACTCTTCTTATAGTCCATGTTTTGAACCATTCGTGTGACACTAGTTACAGATTCCGATGCTTCACTTCAGGTGTACTGTATCCCTCTGACCTTCTTATTGACGATGAAACAAAAATATTGCATCGGAATTAAATACAAAAGGCACAATGCCGACTTAAGTACAAGAAAACTGACTCTTCTTACTGTCTATGATTTGAACCATTCCAGTGACACTTGTTATAGATTCCGATGCTTCACTTCAGGTTCACTGTATCCCACTGACCTTCTTATTGACGTTGAAACACTGAAATTGCATCGGAATTAAATACAAAAGGCACAATGCCGACTTAAGTACAAGAAAACTGACTCTTCTTACTGTCTATGTTTTGAACCATTCCTGTGACACTAGTTATAGATTCCGATGCTTCACTTCAGGTTTACTGTATACCTCTGACCTTCTTATTGACGACGAAACACAGAAATTGCATCGGAATTAAATACAAAAGGCACAATGCCGACTTGAGTACAAGAAAACTGACTCTTATAACTGTCTATGTTTTGAACCATTCATGTGACACTAGTTATAGATTCCGATGCTTTACTCCAGGTTTACTGTATCCCTCTGACCTTATTATTGACGATGAAACACAGAAATTGCTTCGGAATTAAATACAAAAGGCACAATGCCGACTTAACTACAAATAACTGACTCTTCTTACTGTCTGTGTTTTGAACCATTCCTGTTACACTAGTTATACATTCCGATGCTTCACTTCAGGTTTACTGTATCCCTCTGACCATCTTATTGACGATGAAACACAGATATTGCATCGGATTTAAATAGAAAATGCACAATGCCGACTTAAGTATAAGAAAACTGACTCTTCTTACTGTCTATGTTTTGAACCATTCCTGCGACACAAGTATAGATTCCAATGCTTCACTTCAGGTTTACTGTATCCCACTGACCTTGTTATTGACGATGAAACACAGAAATTGCATTGGAATTAAATTCAAAAGGTACAATGCCGACTTAAGTATAAGAAAACTGACTCTTCTTACTGTCTATGTTTTGAACCATTCCTGCGACACTCGTTATAGATTCCGATGCTTTACTTCAGGTTTACTGTATCCCTCTGACCTTCTTATTGACGATGAAACACAGAAATTGCTTCGGAATTAAATACAAAAGGCACAATGCCGACTTAAGTACAAGATAACTGACTCTTCTTACTGTCTGTGTTTTGAACCATTCCGGTTACACTAGTTATAGATTCCGATGCTTCACTTCAGGTTTACTGTATCCCTCTGACCTTCTTATTGACGATGAAACACAGATATTGCATCGGATTTAAATAGAAAATGCACAATGCCGACTTAAGTATAAGAAAACTGACTCTTCTTACTGTCTATGTTTTGAACCATTCCTGCGACACTAGTTATAGATTCCAATGCTTCACTTCAGGTTTACTGTATCCCACTGACCTTGGTACTGACGATGAAACACAGAAATTGCATTGGAATTAAATACAAAAGGCACAATGCCGACTTAAGTACAAGAAAACTGACTCTTCTTGCAGTCTATGTTTGAATCATTCCTGTGACTCTACTTATAGATTCCGATGCTTCACTTTAGGTTTACTGTATCCCTCTGACCTTCTTATTGGCGATGAAACACAGATATTGCATCGGAATTAAATACAAAACCACAATGCTGACTTAAGTACAAGAGAACTGACTCTTCTTACTGTCTATGTTTGAACCATTCCTGCGGTAGCGTTCTCGCTTCCCACGCCCGGGTTCCCGGGTTCGATTCCCGGCGGGGTCAGGGATTTTCTCTGCCTCGCGATGGCTGGGTGTTGTGTGCTGTCCTTAGCTTAGTTAGGTTTAAGTAGTTCTAAGTTCTAGGGGACTGATGACCATAGATGTTAAGTCCCATAGTACTCAGAGCCATTTTGGAACCAACCATTCCTGTGACACTTGTTATAGATTCCGATGCTTCACTTCAGGTTTACTGTATCCCACTGACCTTCTTGTTGACGATGAAACACAGAAATTGCGTCGGAATTAAATACAAAAGGCAAAATGCCGACTCAAGTACAAGAAGACTAGCTCTTCTAACTGTCTATGTTTTGAAACTTTCCTGTGAGACCGATTTTAGATTCCTATGCTTCACTTCAGGTTTACAGTATCCCTCTGACCTTCTTATTGACGATGAAACAAAGAAATTGCATCGGAATTAAATACAAAAGGCACAATGCCGACTTAAGTACAAGAAAACTGACTCTTCTTACTGTCTATGTTTTGAACCATTCCTGTGACACTAGTTATAGATTCCGATGCTTCACTTCAGGTTTACTGTATCCCTCTGACCTTCTTATTGACGATGAAACACAGAAATTGTATCGGAATTCAATACAAAAGGTACAATGCCGACTTAAGTACTAGAAAACTGACTCTTCTTACTGTCTATGATTTGAACCATTCCTGTGACACTAGTTATAGATTCCTATGCTTCACTTCCGGTTTACTGTATCCCTCTGACCTTCTTATTGACGATGAAACAGAGAAATTGCATCAGAATTAAATAGAAAATTTACAATGCCGTCTTAAGTACAAGATAACTGACTCTTCTTACTGTCTTTGTTTTGAAGCAATCCCGTGACACTAGTTATAGATTCCGATGCTTCACTTCAGGTTTACTGCATACCTCTGACCTTCTCATTGACGATTAAACACAGAAAGTGCATCGGAATTAAATACAAAAGCACAATGCCGACTTAAGTACAAGAGAACTGACTCTTCCTACTGTCTATGTTTTGAACCGTTCCTGTGACACTAGTTATAGATTCCGATGCTTCACTTCGGGTTTACTGTATCCCACTGACCTTCTTATTGACGATGAAACACAGAAATTGCATCGGAATTTAATACAAAAGACACAATGCCGACTCAAGTACAAGAAGACTTGCTCTTCTTACTGTCTATGCTTTGAACCATTCCTGTGACACTGGTTATAGATTCCGATGCTTCACTTCAGGTTCACTGTATCCCTCTGACCTTCGTATGACGATGAAACACAGAAATTGCATCGGAATTTAATACAAAAGGCAAAATGCCGACTTAAGTACAACAAAACTGACTCTTCTTATTGTCTATGTTTTGAACCATTCCTGTGACACTAGTTATAGATTCCGATGCTTTACTTCAGGTTTACTGTATCCCTCTGACCTTCTTATTGACGATGAAACACAGAAATTGCTTCGGAATTAAATACAAAAGGCACAATGCCGACTTAACTACAAATAACTGACTCTTCTTACTGTCTGTGTTTTGAACCATTCCTGTTACACTAGTAATACATTCCGATGCTTCACTTCAGGTTTACTGTATCCCACTGACCTTCTTATTGACGATGAAACACAGATATTGCATCGGATTTAAATAGAAAATGCACAATGCCGACTTAAGTATAAGAAAACTGACTCTTCTTACTGTCTATGTTTTGAACCATTCCTGCGACACTAGTTATAGATTCCAATGCTTCACTTCAGGTTTACTGTATCCCACTGACCTTGTTATTGACGATGAAACACAGAAATTGCATTGGAATTAAATACAAAAGGTACAATGCCGACTTAAGTACAAGAAAACTGACTCTTCTTACACTCTATGTTTTGAATCATTCCTGTGACTCTAGTTATAGATTCCGATGCTTCACATCAGGTTTACTGTATCCCTCTGACCTTCTTATTGGCGATGAAACACAGATATTGCATCGGAATTAAATACAAAAGGCACAATGCCGACTTAAGTACAAGAAAACTGACTCTTCTTACTGTCTATGCTTTGAACCATTCCTGTGACACTAGTTATAGATTCCGATGCTTCACTTCAGGTTTACTGTATCACTCTGACCTTCTTATTGACGATGAAACTCAGAAATTGCATCGGAATTAAATACAAAAGGCACAATGCCGACTTCAGTAGAAGAAAACTGACTCTTCTTACTGTCTATGTTTTGAACCATTCCTGTGACACTAGGTATAGATTCCGATGCTTCACTTCAGGTTTACTGTATCCCAATGACCTTCGTATTGACGATGAAACACAGAAGTTGCATCGGAATTAATTACAAAAGGCACAATGCCGACTTAAGTACAAGAAAACTGAATCTTCTTACTGTCTATGTGTTGAACCATTCCTGTGACACTAGTTATAGATTTCGATGCTTCACTTCAGGTTTGCTGTATCCCTCTGACCTTCTTATTGACGATGAAACACAGAAATTGCATCGGAATTACATGCAAAAGGCACAATGCCGACTTAAGTACAAGAAAACTGACTCTTCTTACTGTCTATGTTTTGAACCATTCCTTTGACCCTAGTTATAGATTCCGATGCTTCATTTCAGGTTGACTGAATCCCTCTGACCTTCTTATTGACGATGAAACACTGAAATTGCATCGGAATTAAATACAAAATGCACATTGCCGACTTAAGTACAAGAAAACTGACTCTTCTTACTGTCTATGTCTTGAACCATTCCTGTGACACTAGTTAGATTCTGTTGCTTCACTTGAGCTTTACTGTATCCCTCTGACCTTCTTATTGACGATGAAACACAGAAATTGCATCGGAGTTAAATACAATGGCACAATGCCGACTTAAGTACAAGAAAACTAACTCTTCTTATAGTCCATGTTTTGAACCATTCGTGTGACACTAGTTACAGATTCCGATGCTTCACTTCAGGTGTACTGTATCCCTCTGACCTTCTTATTGACGATGAAACAAAAATATTGCATCGGAATTAAATACAAAAGGCACAATGCCGACTTAAGTACAAGAAAACTGACTCTTCTTACTGTCTATGATTTGAACCATTCCAGTGACACTTGTTATAGATTCCGATGCTTCACTTCAGGTTCACTGTATCCCACTGACCTTCTTATTGACGTTGAAACACTGAAATTGCATCGGAATTAAATACAAAAGGCACAATGCCGACTTAAGTACAAGAAAACTGACTCTTCTTACTGTCTATGTTTTGAACCATTCCTGTGACACTAGTTATAGATTCTGATGCTTCACTTCAGGTTTACTGTATACCTCTGACCTTCTTATTGACGACGAAACACAGAAATTGCATCGGAATTAAATACAAAAGGCACAATGCCGACTTGAGTACAAGAAAACTGACTCTTATAACTGTCTATGTTTTGAACCATTCATGTGACACTAGTTATAGATTCCGATGCTTTACTCCAGGTTTACTGTATCCCTCTGACCTTATTATTGACGATGAAACACAGAAATTGCTTCGGAATTAAATACAAAAGGCACAATGCCGACTTAAGTACAAGAAAACTGACTCTTCTTACTGTCTATGTTTTGAACCATTCCTGTGACACTAGTTATAGATTCCGATGCTTCACTTCAGGTTTACTGTATCCCTCTGACCTTCTTATTGACGATGAAACACAGAAATTGTATCGGAATTCAATACAAAAGGTACAATGCCGACTTTAGTACTAGAAAACTGACTCTTCTTACTGTCTATGATTTGAACCACTCCTGTGACACTAGTTATAGATTCCTATGCTTCACTTCCGGTTTACTGTATCCCTCTGACCTTCTTATTGACGATGAAACAGAGAAATTGCATCAGAATTAAATAGAAAATTTACAATGCCGTCTTAAGTACAAGATAACTGACTCTTCTTACTGTCTTTGTTTGAAGCAATCCCGTGACACTAGTTATAGATTCCGATGCTTCACTTCAGGTTTACTGTATCCCTCTGACCTTCGTATTGAGGATGAAACACAGAAATTGCATCGGAATTAAATACAAAAGGTACAATGCCGACTTAAGTACAAGAAAACTGACTCTTCTTACTGTCTATATTTTGAACCATTCATGTGACACTCGTTATAGATTCCGATGCTTTACTTCAGGTTTACTGTATCCCTCTGACCTTCTTATTGACGATGAAACACAGAAATTGCTTCGGAATTAAATACAAAAGGCACAATGCCGACTTAACTACAAATAACTGACTCTTCTTACTGTCTGTGTTTTGAACCATTCCTGTTACACTAGTTATACATTCCGATGCTTCACTTCAGGTTTACTGTATCCCTCTGACCATCTTATTGACGATGAAACACAGATATTGCATCGGATTTAAATAGAAAATGCACAATGCCGACTTAAGTATAAGAAAACTGACTCTTCTTACTGTCTATGTTTTGAACCATTCCTGCGACACAAGTATAGATTCCAATGCTTCACTTCAGGTTTACTGTATCCCACTGACCTTGTTATTGACGATGAAACACAGAAATTGCATTGGAATTAAATTCAAAAGGTACAATGCCGACTTAAGTATAAGAAAACTGACTCTTCTTACTGTCTATGTTTTGAACCATTCCTGCGACACTCGTTATAGATTCCGATGCTTTACTTCAGGTTTACTGTATCCCTCTGACCTTCTTATTGACGATGAAACACAGAAATTGCTTCGGAATTAAATACAAAAGGCACAATGCCGACTTAAGTACAAGATAACTGACTCTTCTTACTGTCTGTGTTTTGAACCATTCCGGTTACACTAGTTATAGATTCCGATGCTTCACTTCAGGTTTACTGTATCCCTCTGACCTTCTTATTGACGATGAAACACAGATATTGCATCGGATTTAAATAGAAAATGCACAATGCCGACTTAAGTATAAGAAAACTGACTCTTCTTACTGTCTATGTTTTGAACCATTCCTGCGACACTAGTTATAGATTCCAATGCTTCACTTCAGGTTTACTGTATCCCACTGACCTTGGTACTGACGATGAAACACAGAAATTGCATTGGAATTAAATACAAAAGGCACAATGCCGACTTAAGTACAAGAAAACTGACTCTTCTTGCAGTCTATGTTTGAATCATTCCTGTGACTCTACTTATAGATTCCGATGCTTCACTTTAGGTTTACTGTATCCCTCTGACCTTCTTATTGGCGATGAAACACAGATATTGCATCGGAATTAAATACAAAACCACAATGCTGACTTAAGTACAAGAGAACTGACTCTTCTTACTGTCTATGTTTGAACCATTCCTGCGGTAGCGTTCTCGCTTCCCACGCCCGGGTTCCCGGGTTCGATTCCCGGCGGGGTCAGGGATTTTCTCTGCCTCGCGATGGCTGGGTGTTGTGTGCTGTCCTTAGCTTAGTTAGGTTTAAGTAGTTCTAAGTTCTAGGGGACTGATGACCATAGATGTTAAGTCCCATAGTACTCAGAGCCATTTTGGAACCAACCATTCCTGTGACACTTGTTATAGATTCCGATGCTTCACTTCAGGTTTACTGTATCCCACTGACCTTCGTATTGACGATGAAACACAGAAGTTGCATCGGAATTAATTACAAAAGGCACAATGCCGACTTAAGTACAAGAAAACTGAATCTTCTTACTGTCTATGTGTTGAACCATTCCTGTGACACTAGTTATAGATTTCGATGCTTCACTTCAGGTTTGCTGTATCCCTCTGACCTTCTTATTGACGATGAAACACAGAAATTGCATCGGAATTACATGCAAAAGGCACAATGCCGACTTAAGTACAAGAAAACTGACTCTTCTTACTGTCTATGTTTTGAACCATTCCTTTGACCCTAGTTATAGATTCCGATGCTTCATTTCAGGTTGACTGAATCCCTCTGACCTTCTTATTGACGATGAAACACAGAAATTGCATCGGAATTAAATACAAAATGCACATTGCCGACTTAAGTACAAGAAAACTGACTCTTCTTACTGTCTATGTCTTGAACCATTCCTGTGACACTAGTTATAGATTCTGTTGCTTCACTTGAGCTTTACTGTATCCCTCTGACCTTCTTATTGACGATGAAACACAGAAATTGCATCGGAGTTAAATACAATGGCACAATGCCGACTTAAGTACAAGAAAACTAACTCTTCTTATAGTCCATGTTTTGTACCATTCGTGTGACACTAGTTACAGATTCCGATGCTTCACTTCAGGTGTACTGTATCCCTCTGACCTTCTTATTGACGATGAAACAAAAATATTGCATCGGAATTAAATACAAAAGGCACAATGCCGACTTAAGTACAAGAAAACTGACTCTTCTTACTGTCTATGATTTGAACCATTCCAGTGACACTTGTTATAGATTCCGATGCTTCACTTCAGGTTCACTGTATCCCACTGACCTTCTTATTGACGTTGAAACACTGAAATTGCATCGGAATTAAATACAAAAGGCACAATGCCGACTTAAGTACAAGAAAACTGACTCTTCTTACTGTCTATGTTTTGAACCATTCCTGTGACACTAGTTATAGATTCCGATGCTTCACTTCAGGTTTACTGTATACCTCTGACCTTCTTATTGACAACGAAACACAGAAATTGCATCGGAATTAAATACAAAAGGCACAATGCCGACTTGAGTACAAGAAAACTGACTCTTATAACTGTCTATGTTTTGAACCATTCATGTGACACTAGTTATAGATTCCGATGCTTTACTCCAGGTTTACTGTATCCCTCTGACCTTATTATTGACGATGAAACACAGAAATTGCTTCGGAATTAAATACAAAAGGCACAATGCCGACTTAAGTACAAGAAAACTGACTCTTCTTACTGTCTATGTTTTGAACCATTCCTGTGACACTAGTTATAGATTCCGATGCTTCACTTCAGGTTTACTGTATCCCTCTGACCTTCTTATTGACGATGAAACACAGAAATTGTATCGGAATTCAATACAAAAGGTACAATGCCGACTTTAGTACTAGAAAACTGACTCTTCTTACTGTCTATGATTTGAACCACTCCTGTGACACTAGTTATAGATTCCTATGCTTCACTTCCGGTTTACTGTATCCCTCTGACCTTCTTATTGACGATGAAACAGAGAAATTGCATCAGAATTAAATAGAAAATTTACAATGCCGTCTTAAGTACAAGATAACTGACTCTTCTTACTGTCTTTGTTTGAAGCAATCCCGTGACACTAGTTATAGATTCCGATGCTTCACTTCAGGTTTACTGTATCCCTCTGACCTTCGTATTGAGGATGAAACACAGAAATTGCATCGGAATTAAATACAAAAGGTACAATGCCGACTTAAGTACAAGAAAACTGACTCTTCTTACTGTCTATATTTTGAACCATTCATGTGACACTCGTTATAGATTCCGATGCTTTACTTCAGGTTTACTGTATCCCTCTGACCTTCTTATTGACGATGAAACACAGAAATTGCTTCGGAATTAAATACAAAAGGCACAATGCCGACTTAACTACAAATAACTGACTCTTCTTACTGTCTGTGTTTTGAACCATTCCTGTTACACTAGTTATACATTCCGATGCTTCACTTCAGGTTTACTGTATCCCTCTGACCATCTTATTGACGATGAAACACAGATATTGCATCGGATTTAAATAGAAAATGCACAATGCCGACTTAAGTATAAGAAAACTGACTCTTCTTACTGTCTATGTTTTGAACCATTCCTGCGACACAAGTATAGATTCCAATGCTTCACTTCAGGTTTACTGTATCCCACTGACCTTGTTATTGACGATGAAACACAGAAATTGCATTGGAATTAAATTCAAAAGGTACAATGCCGACTTAAGTATAAGAAAACTGACTCTTCTTACTGTCTATGTTTTGAACCATTCCTGCGACACTCGTTATAGATTCCGATGCTTTACTTCAGGTTTACTGTATCCCTCTGACCTTCTTATTGACGATGAAACACAGAAATTGCTTCGGAATTAAATACAAAAGGCACAATGCCGACTTAAGTACAAGATAACTGACTCTTCTTACTGTCTGTGTTTTGAACCATTCCGGTTACACTAGTTATAGATTCCGATGCTTCACTTCAGGTTTACTGTATCCCTCTGACCTTCTTATTGACGATGAAACACAGATATTGCATCGGATTTAAATAGAAAATGCACAATGCCGACTTAAGTATAAGAAAACTGACTCTTCTTACTGTCTATGTTTTGAACCATTCCTGCGACACTAGTTATAGATTCCAATGCTTCACTTCAGGTTTACTGTATCCCACTGACCTTGGTACTGACGATGAAACACAGAAATTGCATTGGAATTAAATACAAAAGGCACAATGCCGACTTAAGTACAAGAAAACTGACTCTTCTTGCAGTCTATGTTTGAATCATTCCTGTGACTCTACTTATAGATTCCGATGCTTCACTTTAGGTTTACTGTATCCCTCTGACCTTCTTATTGGCGATGAAACACAGATATTGCATCGGAATTAAATACAAAACCACAATGCTGACTTAAGTACAAGAGAACTGACTCTTCTTACTGTCTATGTTTGAACCATTCCTGCGGTAGCGTTCTCGCTTCCCACGCCCGGGTTCCCGGGTTCGATTCCCGGCGGGGTCAGGGATTTTCTCTGCCTCGCGATGGCTGGGTGTTGTGTGCTGTCCTTAGCTTAGTTAGGTTTAAGTAGTTCTAAGTTCTAGGGGACTGATGACCATAGATGTTAAGTCCCATAGTACTCAGAGCCATTTTGGAACCAACCATTCCTGTGACACTTGTTATAGATTCCGATGCTTCACTTCAGGTTTACTGTATCCCACTGACCTTCTTGTTGACGATGAAACACAGAAATTGCGTCGGAATTAAATACAAAAGGCAAAATGCCGACTCAAGTACAAGAAGACTAGCTCTTCTAACTGTCTATGTTTTGAAACTTTCCTGTGAGACCGATTTTAGATTCCTATGCTTCACTTCAGGTTTACAGTATCCCTCTGACCTTCTTATTGACGATGAAACAAAGAAATTGCATCGGAATTAAATACAAAAGGCACAATGCCGACTTAAGTACAAGAAAACTGACTCTTCTTACTGTCTATGTTTTGAACCATTCCTGTGACACTAGTTATAGATTCCGATGCTTCACTTCAGGTTTACTGTATCCCTCTGACCTTCTTATTGACGATGAAACACAGAAATTGTATCGGAATTCAATACAAAAGGTACAATGCCGACTTAAGTACTAGAAAACTGACTCTTCTTACTGTCTATGATTTGAACCATTCCTGTGACACTAGTTATAGATTCCTATGCTTCACTTCCGGTTTACTGTATCCCTCTGACCTTCTTATTGACGATGAAACAGAGAAATTGCATCAGAATTAAATAGAAAATTTACAATGCCGTCTTAAGTACAAGATAACTGACTCTTCTTACTGTCTTTGTTTTGAAGCAATCCCGTGACACTAGTTATAGATTCCGATGCTTCACTTCAGGTTTACTGCATACCTCTGACCTTCTCATTGACGATTAAACACAGAAAGTGCATCGGAATTAAATACAAAAGCACAATGCCGACTTAAGTACAAGAGAACTGACTCTTCCTACTGTCTATGTTTTGAACCGTTCCTGTGACACTAGTTATAGATTCCGATGCTTCACTTCGGGTTTACTGTATCCCACTGACCTTCTTATTGACGATGAAACACAGAAATTGCATCGGAATTTAATACAAAAGACACAATGCCGACTCAAGTACAAGAAGACTTGCTCTTCTTACTGTCTATGCTTTGAACCATTCCTGTGACACTGGTTATAGATTCCGATGCTTCACTTCAGGTTCACTGTATCCCTCTGACCTTCGTATGACGATGAAACACAGAAATTGCATCGGAATTTAATACAAAAGGCAAAATGCCGACTTAAGTACAAGAAAACTGACTCTTCTTATTGTCTATGTTTTGAACCATTCCTGTGACACTAGTTATAGATTCCGATGCTTCACTTCAGGTTTACTGTATCCCGCTGACCTTCGTATTGAGGATGAAACACAGAAATTGCATCGGAATTAAATACAAAAGGTACAATGCCGACTTAAGTACAAGAAAACTGACTCTTCTTACTGTCTATATTTTGAACCATTCATGTGACACTCGTTATAGATTCCGATGCTTTACTTCAGGTTTACTGTATCCCTCTGACCTTCTTATTGACGATGAAACACAGAAATTGCTTCGGAATTAAATACAAAAGGCACAATGCCGACTTAACTACAAATAACTGACTCTTCTTACTGTCTGTGTTTTGAACCATTCCTGTTACACTAGTAATACATTCCGATGCTTCACTTCAGGTTTACTGTATCCCACTGACCTTCTTATTGACGATGAAACACAGATATTGCATCGGATTTAAATAGAAAATGCACAATGCCGACTTAAGTATAAGAAAACTGACTCTTCTTACTGTCTATGTTTTGAACCATTCCTGCGACACTAGTTATAGATTCCAATGCTTCACTTCAGGTTTACTGTATCCCACTGACCTTGTTATTGACGATGAAACACAGAAATTGCATTGGAATTAAATACAAAAGGTACAATGCCGACTTAAGTACAAGAAAACTGACTCTTCTTACACTCTATGTTTTGAATCATTCCTGTGACTCTAGTTATAGATTCCGATGCTTCACATCAGGTTTACTGTATCCCTCTGACCTTCTTATTGGCGATGAAACACAGATATTGCATCGGAATTAAATACAAAAGGCACAATGCCGACTTAAGTACAAGAAAACTGACTCTTCTTACTGTCTATGCTTTGAACCATTCCTGTGACACTAGTTATAGATTCCGATGCTTCACTTCAGGTTTACTGTATCACTCTGACCTTCTTATTGACGATGAAACTCAGAAATTGCATCGGAATTAAATACAAAAGGCACAATGCCGACTTCAGTAGAAGCAAACTGACTCTTCTTACTGTCTATGTTTTGAACCATTCCTGTGACACTAGGTATAGATTCCGATGCTTCACTTAAGGTTTACTGTATCCCTCTGACATTCTTAATAACGATGAAACACAGAAATTGCATCGGAATTAAATACAAAAGGCACAATGCCGACTTAATTACACGAAAACTGACTCCTCTTACTGTCTAAGTTTTGAACCATTCCTGTGACACTAGTTATAGTTTCCTATGCTTCACTTCAGGTTTACTGTATACCTCTGACCTTCTTATTGACGATGAAACGCAAAAATTGCATCGGAGTTAAATACAAAGCACAATGCCAACCTAAGTACAAGAAAGTAACTCTTCTTACAGTCTATGCTTTGAACCATTCGTGTGACACTAGTTATAGATTCCGATGCCTCACTTCAGGTTTACTGTATCCCTCTGACCTTCTTATTGACGATGAAACACAGATATTGCATCGGAACTAAATACAAATGGCACAATGCCGACTTAAGTACAAGAAAACTGACTCTTCTTACTGTCTATGTTTTGAACCATTCCTGTGACACTAGGTATAGATTCCGATGCTTCACTTCAGGTTTACTGTATCCCAATGACCTTCGTATTGACGATGAAACACAGAAGTTGCATCGGAATTAAATACAAAAGGCACAATGCCGACTTAAGTACAAGAAAACTGACTCTTCTTACTGTCTATGTGTTGAACCATTCCTGTGACACTAGTTATAGATTTCGATGCTTCACTTCAGGTTTGCTGTATCCCTCTGACCTTCTTATTGACGACGAAACACAGAAATTGCATCGGAATTACATGCAAAAGGCACAATGCCGACTTAAGTACAAGAAAACTGACTCTTCTTACTGTCTATGTTTTGAACCATTCCTTTGACCCTAGTTATAGATTCCGATGCTTCATTTCAGGTTGACTGAATCCCTCTGACCTTCTTATTGACGATGAAACACAGAAATTGCATCGGAATTAAATACAAAATGCACATTGCCGACTTAAGTACAAGAAAACTGACTCTTCTTACTGTCTATGTCTTGAACCATTCCTGTGACACTAGTTATAGATTCTGTTGCTTCACTTGAGGTTTACTGTATCCCTCTGACCTTCTTATTGACGATGAAACACAGAAATTGCATCGGAGTTAAATACAATGGCACAATGCCGACTTAAGTACAAGAAAACTAACTCTACTTATAGTCCATGTTTTGAACCATTCGTGTGACACTAGTTACAGATTCCGATGCTTCACTTCAGGTTAAGTGTATCCCTCTGACCTTCTTATTGACGATGAAACAAAAATATTGCATCGGAATTAAATACAAAAGGCACAATGCCGACTTAAGTACAAGAAAACTGACTCTTCTTACTGTCTATGTTTTGAACCATTCCAGTGACACTTGTTATAGATTCCGATGCTTCACTTCAGGTTCACTGTATCCCTCTGACCTTCTTATTGACGATGAAACACTGAAATTGCATCGGAATGAAATACAAAAGGCACAATGCCGACTTAAGTACAAGAAAACTGACTCTTCATACAGTCCATGTTTTGAACCATTCGTGTGACACTAGTTATAGATTCCGATGCTTCACTTCACGTTTACTGTATCCCTCTGACCTTCTTATTGACGATGAAACACTGTAATTGCATCGGAATTAAATACAAAAGGCACAATGCCGACTTAAGTACAAGAAAACTGACTCTTCTTACTGTCTATGTTTTGAACCATTCCTGTGACACTAGTTATAGATTCCGATGCTTCACTTCAGGTTTACTGTATACCTCTGACCTTCTTATTGACGACGAAACACAGAAATTGCATCGGAATTAAATACAAAAGGCACAATGCCGACTTGAGTACAAGAAAACTGACTCTTATAACTGTCTATGTTTTGAACCATTCATGTGACACTAGTTATAGATTCCGATGCTTTACTCCAGGTTTACTGTATCCCTCTGACCTTATTATTGACGATGAAACACAGAAATTGCTTCGGAATTAAATACAAAAGGCACAATGCCGACTTAAGTACAAGAAAACTGACTCTTCTTACTGTCTATATTTTGAACCATTCATGTGACACTCGTTATAGAGTCCGATGCTTTACTTCAGGTTTACTGTATCCCTCTGACCTTCTTATTGACGATGAAACACAGAAATTGTATAGGAATTCAATACAAAAGGTACAATGCCGACTTAAGTACTAGAAAACTGACTCTTCTTACTGTCTATGATTTGAACCACTCCTGTGACACTAGTTATAGATTCCTATGCTTCACTTCCGGTTTACTGTATCCCTCTGACCTTCTTATTGATGATGAAACAGAGAAATTGCATCAGAATTAAAGAGAAAATTTACAATGCCGTCTTAAGTACAAGATAACTGACTCTTCTTACTGTCTATGTTTTGAAGCAATCCCGTGACACTAGTTATAGATTCCGATGCTTCACTTCAGGTTTACTGTATCCCTCTGACCTTCGTATTGAGGATGAAACACAGAAATTGCTTCGGAATTAAATACAAAAGGCACAATGCCGACTTAACTACAAATAACTGACCCTTCTTACTGTCTGTGTTTTGAACCATTCCTGTTACACTAGTTATACATTCCGATGCTTCACTTCAGGTTTACTGTATCCCTCTGACCTTCTTATTGACGATGAAACACAGATATTGCATCGGATTTAAATAGAAAATGCACAATGCCGACTTAAGTATAAGAAAACTGACTCTTCTTACTGTCTATGTTTTGAACCATTCCTGCGACAGTAGTTATAGATTCCAATGCTTCACTTCAGGTTTACTGTATCCCACTGACCTTGTTATTGACGATGAAACACAGAAATTGCATTGGAATTAAATACAAAAGGTACAATGCCGACTTAAGTACAAGAAAACTGACTCTTCTTACAGTCTATGTTTTGAATCATTCCTGTGACTCTAGTTATAGATTCCGATGCTTCACTTCAGGTTTACTGTATCCCTCTGTCCTTCTTATTGGCGATGAAACACAGATATTGCATCGGAATTAAATACAAAAGGCACAATGCCGACTTAAGTACAAGAAAACTGACTCTTCTTACTGTCTATGCTTTGAACCATTCCTGTGACACTAGTTATAGATTCCGATGCTTCACTTCACGTTTGCTGTATCGCTCTGACCTTCTTATTGACGATGAAACTCAGAAATTGCATCGGAATTAAATACAAAAGGCACATTGCCGACTTCAGTAGAAGAAAACTGACTCTTCTTACTGTCTATGTTTTGAACCATTCCTGTGACACTAGGTATAGTATCCGATGCTTCACTTAAGGTTTACTGTATCCCTCTGACCTTCTTATTAACGATGAAACACAGAAATTGCATCGGAATTAAATACAAAAGGCACAATGCAGACTTAATTACACGAAAACTGACTCTTCTTACTGTCTAAATTTTGAACCATTCCTGTGACACTAGTTATAGTTTCCTATGCTTCACTTCAGGTTTACTGTATCCCTCTGACCTTCTTATTGACGATGAATAGCAAAAATTGCATCGGAGTTAAATACAAAGCACAATGCCGACCTAAGTACAAGAAAGTAACTCTTCTTACAGTCTATGCTTTGAACCATTCGTGTGACACTAGTTATAGATTCCGATGCCTCACTTCAGGTTTACTGTATCCCTCTGACCTTCTTATTGACGATGAAACACAGATATTGCATCGGAACTAAATACAAATGGCACAATGCCGACTTAAGTACAAGAAAACTGACTCTTCTTACTGTCTATGTTTTGAACCATTCCTGTGACACTAGTTATAGATTCCGACGCTTCACTTCAGGTTTACTGTATCCCAATGACCTTCGTATTGACGATGAAACACAGAAGTTGCATCGGAATTAAATACAAAAGGCACAAAGCCGACTTAAGTACAAGAAAACTGACTCTTCTTACTGTCTATGTGTTGAACCATTCCTGTGACACTAGTTATAGATTTCGATGCTTCACTTCAGGTTTGCTGTATCCCTCTGACCTTCTTATTGACGATGAAACACAGAAATTGCATCGGAATTACATGCAAAAGGCACAATGCCAACTTAAGTACAAGAATACTGACTCTTCTTACTGTCTATGTTTTGAACCATTCCTTTGACCCTAGTTATAGATTCCGATGCTTCATTTCAGGTTGACTGAATCCCTCTGACCTTCTTATTGACGATGAAACACAGAAATTGCATCGGAATTAAATACAAAATGCACATTGACGACTTAAGTACAAGAAAACTGACTCTTCTTACTGTCTATGTCTTGAACCATTCCTGTGACACTAGTTATAGATTCTGTTGCTTCACTTGAGGTTTACTGTATCCCTCTGGCCTTCTTATTGACGATGAAACACAGAAATTGCATCGGAGTTAAATACAATGGCACAATGCCGACTTAAGTACAAGAAAACTAACTCTTCTTACTGTCTATGTTTTGAACCATTCCTGTGACACTAGTTATAGATTCCGATGCTTCACTTCAGGTTTACTGTATACCTCTGACCTTCTTATTGACGACGAAACACAGAAATTGCATCGGAATTAAATACAAAAGGCACAATGCCGACTTGAGTACAAGAAAACTGACTCTTATAACTGTCTATGTTTTGAACCATTCATGTGACACTAGTTATAGATTCCGATGCTTTACTCCAGGTTTACTGTATCCCTCTGACCTTATTATTGACGATGAAACACAGAAATTGCTTCGGAATTAAATACAAAAGGCACAATGCCGACTTAAGTACAAGAAAACTGACTCTTCTTACTGTCTATGTTGTGATCCATTGCTGTGACACGTGTTATAATTTCCGATGCTTCACTTCAGGTTTACCGTATCCCTCTGACCTTCTTATTGACGATGAAACACAGAAATTGCATCGGAATTAATTACAAAAGGCACAATGCCGACTTAAGTACAAGAAAACTGACTCTTCTTACTGTCTATGTTTTGAACCATTCATGTGACACTCGTTATAGATTCCGATGCTTTACTTCAGGTTTACTGTATCCCTCTGTCCTTCTTATTGACGATTAAACACTGAAATTGCTTCGGAATTAAATACAAAAGGCACAATGCCAACTCAAGTACAAGAAAACTGACTCTTCTTACTGTCTATGCTTTGTACCATTCCTGTGACACAAGTTATAGATTCCGATGCTTCTCTTCAGGTTTACTGTATCCCTCTGACCTTCTTATTGACGATGAAACACAGAAATTGCATCGGATTTAATAATAAAAGGTACAATGCCGACTTAAGTACAAGAAAACTGACTCTTCATACAGTCCATGTTTTGAACCATTCGTGTGACACTAGTTATAGATTCCGATGCTTCACTTCACGTTTACTGTATCCCTCTGACCTTCTTATTGACGATGAAACACTGTAATTGCATCGGAATTAAATACAAAAGGCACAATGCCGACTTAAGTACAAGAAAACTGACTCTTCTTACTGTCTATGTTTTGAACCATTCCTGTGACACTAGTTATAGATTCCGATGCTTCACTTCAGGTTTACTGTATCCCTCTGACCTTCTTATTGACGACGGAACACAGAAATTGCATCGGAATTAAATACAAAAGGCACAATGCCGACTTGAGTACAAGAAAACTGACTCTTATAACTGTCTATGTTTTGAACCATTCATGTGACACTAGTTATAGATTCCGATGCTTTACTCCAGGTTTACTGTATCCCTCTGACCTTATTATTGACGATGAAACACAGAAATTGCTTCGGAATTAAATACAAAAGGCACAATGCCGACTTAAGTACAAGAAAACTGACTCTTCTTACTGTCTATGTTGTGATCCATTGCTGTGACACTAGTTATAATTTCCGATGCTTCACTTCAGGTTTACTGTATCCCTCTGACCTTCTTATTGACGATGAAACACAGAAATTGCATCGGAATTAAATACAAAAGGCACAATGCCAACATAAGTACAAGAAAACTGACTCTTCTTACTGTCTATGTTTTGAACCATTCATGTGACACTCGTTATAGATTCCGATGCTTTACTTCAGGTTTACTGTATCCCTCTGTCCTTCTTATTGACGATTAAACACTGAAATTGCTTCGGAATTAAATACAAAAGGCACAATGCCAACTCAAGTACAAGAAAACTGACTCTTCTTACTGTCTATGTTTTGAACCATTCCTGTGACACTAGTTATGGATTCCGATGCATCACTTCAGATTTACTGTACCCCTCTGACCTACTTATTGGCGATGAAACACAGAAATTGCATCGGAATTAAATACAAAATGTACAATGCCGACTTAAGTACAAGAAAACTGACTCTTCTTACTGTCTATATTTTGAACCACTCATGTGACACTCGTTATAGATTCCGATGCTTTACTTCAGGTTTACTGTATCCCTCTGACCTTCTTATTGACGTTAAAACACAGAAATTGCTTCGGAATTAAATACAAAAGGCACAATGCCGACTTAAGTGGAAGATAACTGACTCTTCTTACTGTCTGTGATTTGAACCATTCCTGTTACTCTAGTTATAGATTCCGATGCTTCACTTCAGGTTTACTGTATCCCTCTGACCTTCTTATTGACGATGAAACACAGATATTGCATCGGAATTAAATACAAAAGGCACAATGCCGACTTAAGTACAAGAAAACTGACTCTTCTTACTGTCTATGTTTTGACCCATTCCTGTGACACTAGTTATAGATTCGGATGCTTCACTTCAGGTTTACTGTATCGCTCTGACCTTCTTATTGACGATGAAACACAGAAATTGCATCGGAATTAAATACAAAGGCACAATGCCGACTTAAGTACAAGAAAACTGACTCTTCTTACTGTCTATGTTTTGAACCATTCCTGTGACACTAGGTATAGATTCCGATGCTTCACTTCCGGTTTACTGTATCCCTCTGACCTTCTTATTGACGATGAAACAGGGAAATTGCATCAGAATTAAATAGAAAATTTACAATGCCGTCTTAAGTACAATATAACTGACTCTTCTTACTGTCTATGTTTAGAAGCAATCCCGTGACACTAGTTATAGATTCCGATGCTTCACTTCAGGTTTACTGTATACCTCTGACCTTCTCATTGACGATTAAACACAGAAATTGCATCGGAATTAAATACAAAAGCACAATGCCGACTTAAGTACAAGAGAACTGACTCTTCCTACTGTCTATGTTTTGAACCGTTCCTGTGACACTAGTTATAGATTCCGATGCTTCACTTCGGGTTTACTGTATCCCACTGACCTTCTTATTGACGATGAAACACAGAAATTGCATCGGAATTTAATACAAAAGGCACAATGCCGACTCAAGTACAAGAAGACTGGCTCTTCTTACTGTCTATGCTTTGAACCATTCCTGTGACACTAGTTATAGATTCCGATGCTTCACTTCAGGTTCCCTGTATCCTTCTGACCTTCGTAAGACGATGAAACACAGAAATTGCATCGGAATTAAATACAAAAGGCACAATGCCGACTTAAGTACAAGAAAACTGACTCTTCTTACTGTCTATGTTTTGAACCATTCCTGTGACACTAGTTATAGATTCCGATGCTTTACTTCAGGTTTACTGTATCCCTCTGACCTTCTTATTGACGATGAAACACAGAAATTGCTTCGGAATTAAATACAAAAGGCACAATGCCGACTTAAGTACAAGATAACTGACTCTTCTTACTGTCTGTGTTTTGAACCATTCCTGTTACACTAGTTATAGATTCCGATGCTTCACTTCAGGTTTACTGTATCCCTCTGACCTTCTTATTGACGATGAAACTCAGATATTGCGTCGGATTTAAATAGGAAATGCACAATGCCGACTTAAGTATAAGAGAACTGACTCTTCTTACTGTCTATGTTTTGAACCATTCCTGCGACACTAGTTATAGATTCCAATGCTTCACTTCAGGTTTACTGTATCCCACTGACCTTGTTATTGACGATGAAACACAGAAATTGCATTGGAATTAAATACAAAAGGCACAATGCCGACTTAAGTACAAGAAAACTGACTCTTCTTACTGTCTATGGTTTGAACCATTCCTGTGACACTAGGTATAGATTCCGATGCTTCACTTAAGGTTTACTGTATCCCTCTGTCCTTCGTATTGACGATGAAACACAGAAATTGCATCGGAATTAAATACAAAAGGCACAATGCCGACTTAAGTACAAGAAAATTGACTCTTCTTACTGTCTATGCTTTGAACCATTCCTGTGACACTAGTTACAGATTCCGATGCTTCACTTCAGGTTTACTATATCCCTCTGACCTTCTTATTGACGATGAAACACAGAAATTGCATCGGAATTAAATACAAAAGGCACAATGCCGGCTCAAATACAAGAAGACTGGCTCTTCTTACTGTTTATGTTATGAACCTTTCCTGTGAGACCGCTTTTAGATTCCGATGCTTCACTTCAGATTTACTGTATCCCTTGGACCTTATTATTGACGACGAAACTCAGAAATTGCATCGGAATTAAATACAAACGGCACAATGCCGACATAAGTACAAGATAACTGACTCTTCTTACTTTCTATGTTTTGAACCATTCCTGTGACACTAGTTATAGATTCTGACGCTTCACTTCAGGTTTACTGTATCCCTCTGACCTCCCTATTGACGATGAAACACATAAATTGCATCGGAACTAAATACAAATGGCACAATGCCGACTTAATTATAAGAAAACTGACTCTTCTTACTGTCTAAGTTTTGAACCATTCCTGTGACACTAGTTATAGTTTCCTATGCTTCACTTAAGGTTTACTGTATCCCTCTGACCTTCTTATTGACGATAAAACACAAAAATTGCATCGGAGTTAAATACAAAGCACAATGCCGACCTAAGTACAAGAAAGTAACTCTTCTTACAGTCTATGCTTTGAACCATTCGTGTGACACTAGTTATAGATTCCGATGCCTCACTTCAGGTTTACTGTATCCCTCTGACCTTCTTATTGACGATGAAACACAGATATTGCATCGGAACTAAATACAAATGGACAATGCCGACTTAAGTACAAGAAAACTGACTCTTCTTACTGTCTATGTTTTGAACCATTCCTGTGACACTAGTTATAGATTCCGATGCTTCACTTCAGGTTTACTGTATCCCTCTGACCTACGTATTGACGATGAAACACAGAAGTTGCATCGGAATTAAATACAAAAGGCACAATGCCGACTTAAGTACAAGAAAACTGGCTCTTCTTACTGTCTATGTTTTGAACCATTCCTGTGACACTAGTTATAGATTCCGATGCTTCACTTCAGGTTTGATGTATCCCTCTGACCTTCTTATTGACGATGAAACACAGAAATTGCATCGGAATTACATGCAAAAGGCACAATGCCGACTTAAGTACAAGAAAACTGACTCTTCTTACTGTCTATGCTTTGAACCATTCCTGTGACCCTAGTTATAGATTCCGATGCTTCATCTCAGGTTGACTGTATCCCTCTGACCTTCTTATTGACGATGAAACACAGAAATTGCATCGGAATTAAGTACAAAATGCACATTGCCAACTTAAGTACAAGAAAACTGACTCTTCTTACTGTCTATGTCTTGAACCATTCCTGTGACACTAGTTATAGATTATGTTGCTTCACTTCAGGTTTACTATATTCCTCTGACCTTCTTATTGACGATGAAACACAGAAATTGCATCGGAGTTAAATACAATGGCACAATGCCGACTTAAGTACAAGAAAACTAACTCTTCTTACAGTCCATGTTTTGAACCATTCGTGTGACACTAGTTATAGATTCCGATGCTTTACTTCAGGTTTACTGTCTCCCTCTGACCTTCTTATTGACGATGAAACAAAGAAATTGCAGCGGAATTAAATACAAAAGGCACAATGCCGACTTAAGTACAAGAAAACTGACTCTTCTTACTGTCTATGTTTTGAACCATTCCTGTGACACTAGTTATAGATTCCGATGCTTCACTTCAGGTTTACTGTATACCTCTGACCTTCTTATTGACGATGAAACACAGAAATTGCATCGGAATTAAATACAAAAGGCACAATGCCGACAATAGTACAAGAAAACTGACTCTTATAACTGTCTATGTTTTGAACCAATCATGTGACACTAGTTATAGATTCCGATGCTTTACTCCAGGTTTTATGTATCCCTCTGACCTTCTTATTGACGATGAAACACAGAAATTGCTTCGGAAATAAATACAAAAGGCACAATGCCGACTTAAGTACAAGAAAACTGACTCTTCTTACTGTCTATGTTGTGATCCATTCCTGTGACACTAGTTATAATTTCCGATGCTTCACTTCAGGTTTACTGTATCCCTCTGACCTTCTTATTGACGATGAAACACAGAAATTGAATCGGAATTAAATACAAAAGCACAATGCCGACTTAAGTACAAGAAAACTGACTCTTCTTACTGTCTATGTTTTGAACCATTCATGTGACACTCGTTATAGATTCCGATGCTTTACTTCAGGTTTACTGTATCCCTCTGTCCTTGTTATTGACGATTAAACACTGAAATTGCTTCGGAATTAAATACAAAAGGCACAATGCCGACTCAAGTACAAGATAACTGACTCTTCTTACTGTCTATGTTTTGTACCATTCCTGTGACACAAGTTATAGATTCCGATGCTTCACTTCAGGTTTACTGTATCCCTCTGACCTTCTTATAGACGATGAAACACAGAAATTGCATCGGATTTAATAATAAAAGGTACAATGCCGACTTAAGTACAAGAAAACTGACTCTTCTTACTGTCTATGTTTTGAACCATTCCTGTGACACTAGTTATGGATTCCGATGCTTCACTTCAGATTTACTGTACCCCTCTGACCTACTTATTGGCGATGAAACACAGAAATTGCATCGGAATTAAATACAAAAGCACAATGCCGACTTCAGTACAAGAAAACTGACTCTTCTTACTGTCTATGTTTTGAACTATTCCTGTGACACTAGTTATAGATTCCGATGCCTCACTTCAGGTTTACTGTATCCCTCTGACCTTCCTATTGATGATGAAACACAGAAATTGCATCGGAATTAAATAGAAAAGGCACAATGCCGACTTAAGTATTAGAAAACTGACTCTTCTTACTGTCTATGTTTTGAACCATTCCTGCGACACTAGTTATAGATTCCAATGCTTCACTTCAGGTTTACTGAATCCCACTGACCTTGTTATTGACGATGAAACACAGAAATTGCATTGGAATTAAATACAAAAGGCACAATGCCGACTTAAGTACAAGAAAACTGACTCTTCTTACAGTCTATGTTTTGAACCATTCCTGTGACTCTACTTATAGATTCCGATGCTTCACTTCCGGTTTACTATATCCCTCTGACCTTCTTATTGGCGATGAAACACAGATATTGCATCGGAATTAAATACAAAAGGCACAATGCCGACTTAAGTACAAGAAAACTGACTCTTCTTACTGTCTATGTTTTGACCCATTCCTGTGACACTAGTTATAGATTCCGATGCTTCACTTCAGGTTTACTGTATCGCTCTGACCTTCTTATTGACGATGAAACACAGAAATTGCATCGGAATTAAATACAAAGGCACAATGCCGACTTAAGTACAAGAAAACTGACTCTTCTTACTGTCTATGTTTTGAACCATTCCTGTGACACTAGGTATAGATTCCGATGCTTCACTTCCGGTTTACTGTATCCCTCTGACCTTCTTATTGACGATGAAACAGGGAAATTGCATCAGAATTAAATAGAAAATTTACAATGCCGTCTTAAGTACAATATAACTGACTCTTCTTACTGTCTATGTTTTGAAGCAATCCCGTGACACTAGTTATAGATTCCGATGCTTCACTTCAGGTTTACTGTATACCTCTGACCTTCTCATTGACGATTAAACACAGAAATTGCATCGGAATTAAATACAAAAGCACAATGCCGACTTAAGTACTAGAGAACTGACTCTTCCTACTGTCTATGTTTTGAACCGTTCCTGTGACACTAGTTATAGATTCCGATGCTTCACTTCGGGTTTACTGTATCCCACTGACCTTCTTATTGACGATGAAACACAGAAATTGCATCGGAATTTAATACAAAAGGCACAATGCCGACTCAAGTACAAGAAGACTGGCTCTTCTTACTGTCTATGCTTTGAACCATTCCTGTGACACTAGTTATAGATTCCGATGCTTCACTTCAGGTTCCCTGTATCCTTCTGACCTTCGTAAGACGATGAAACACAGAAATTGCATTGGAATTAAATACAAAAGGCACAATGCCGACTTAAGTACAAGAAAACTGACTCTTCTTACTGTCTATGGTTTGAACCATTCCTGTGACACTAGGTATAGATTCCGATGCTTCACTTAAGGTTTACTGTATCCCTCTGTCCTTCGTATTGACGATGAAACACAGAAATTGCATCGGAATTAAATACAAAAGGCACAATGCCGACTTAAGTACAAGAAAATTGACTCTTCTTACTGTCTATGCTTTGAACCATTCCTGTGACACTAGTTACAGATTCCGATGCTTCACTTCAGGTTTACTATATCCCTCTGACCTTCTTATTGACGATGAAACACAGAAATTGCATCGGAATTAAATACAAAAGGCACAATGCCGACTCAAATACAAGAAGACTGGCTCTTCTTACTGTTTATGTTATGAACCTTTCCTGTGAGACCGCTTTTAGATTCCGATGCTTCACTTCAGATTTACTGTATCCCTTGGACCTTATTATTGACGACGAAACACAGAAATTGCATCGGAATTAAATACAAACGGCACAATGCCGACATAAGTACAAGATAACTGACTCTTCTTACTTTCTATGTTTTGAACCATTCCTGTGACACTAGTTATAGATTCTGACGCTTCACTTCAGGTTTACTGTATCCCTCTGACCTCCCTATTGACGATGAAACACATAAATTGCATCGGAACTAAATACAAATGGCACAATGCCGACTTAATTATAAGAAAACTGACTCTTCTTACTGTCTAAGTTTTGAACCATTCCTGTGACACTAGTTATAGTTTCCTATGCTTCACTTAAGGTTTACTGTATCCCTCTGACCTTCTTATTGACGATGAAACACAAAAATTGCATCGGAGTTAAATACAAAGCACAATGCCGACCTAAGTACAAGAAAGTAACTCTTCTTACAGTCTATGCTTTGAACCATTCGTGTGACACTAGTTATAGATTCCGATGCCTCACTTCAGGTTTACTGTATCCCTCAGACCTTCTTATTGACGATGAAATACAGATATTGC
Source organism: Schistocerca serialis cubense (assembly GCF_023864345.2). Classification (NCBI taxonomy): domain Eukaryota; kingdom Metazoa; phylum Arthropoda; class Insecta; order Orthoptera; family Acrididae; genus Schistocerca; species Schistocerca serialis. The sequence continues at coordinate 1,074,066,237 of NC_064640.1, read as the reverse complement.
ATCGGAACTAAATACAAATGGACAATGCCGACTTAAGTACAAGAAAACTGACTCTTCTTACTGTCTATGTTTTGAACCATTCCTGTGACACTAGTTATAGATTCCGATGCTTCACTTCAGGTTTACTGTATCCCTCTGACCTTCGTATTGACGATGAAACACAGAAGTTGCATCGGAATTAAATACAAAAGGCACAATGCCGACTTAAGTACAAGAAAACTGGCTCTTCTTACTGTCTATGTTTTGAACCATTCCTGTGACACTAGTTATAGATTCCGATGCTTCACTTCAGGTTTGATGTATCCCTCTGACCTTCTTATTGACGATGAAACACAGAAATTGCATCGGAATTACATGCAAAAGGCACAATGCCGACTTAAGTACAACAAAACTGACTCTTCTTACTGTCTATGTTTTGAACCATTCCTGTGACCCTAGTTATAGATTCCGATGCTTCATTTCAGGTTGACTGTATCCCTCTGACCTTCTTATTGACGATGAAACACAGAAATTGCATCGGAATTAAGTACAAAATGCACATTGCCAACTTAAGTACAAGAAAACTGACTCTTCTTACTGTCTATGTCTTGAACCATTCCTGTGACACTAGTTATAGATTATGTTGCTTCACTTCAGGTTTACTATATCCCTCTGACCTTCTTATTGACGATGAAACACAGAAATTGCATCGGAGTTAAATACAATGGCACAATGCCGACTTAAGTACAAGAAAACTAACTCTTCTTACAGTCCATGTTTTGAACCATTCGTGTGACACTAGTTATAGATTCCGATGCTTTACTTCAGGTTTACTGTCTCCCTCTGACCTTCTTATTGACGATGAAACTAAGAAATTGCAGCGGAATTAAATACAAAAGGCACAATGCCGACTTAAGTACAAGAAAACTGACTCCTCTTACTGTCTATGTTTTGAACCATTCCTGTGACACTAGTTATAGATTCCGATGCTTCACTTCAGGTTTACTGTATACCTCTGACCTTCTTATTGACGATGAAACACAGAAATTGCATCGGAATTAAATACAAAAGGCACAATGCCGACAATAGTACAAGAAAACTGACTCTTATAACTGTCTATGTTTTGAACCAATCATGTGACACTAGTTATAGATTCCGATGCTTTACTCCAGGTTTTATGTATCCCTCTGACCTTCTTATTGACGATGAAACACAGAAATTGCTTCGGAAATAAATACAAAAGGCACAATGCCGACTTAAGTACAAGAAAACTGACTCTTCTTACTGTCTATGTTGTGATCCATTCCTGTGACACTAGTTATAATTTCCGATGCTTCACTTCAGGTTTACTGTATCCCTCTGACCTTCTTATTGACGATGAAACACAGAAATTGAATCGGAATTAAATACAAAAGCACAATGCCGACTTAAGTACAAGAAAACTGACTCTTCTTACTGTCTATGTTTTGAACCATTCATGTGACACTCGTTATAGATTCCGATGCTTTACTTCAGGTTTACTGTATCCCTCTGTCCTTCTTATTGACGATTAAACACTGAAATTGCTTCGGAATTAAATACAAAAGGCACAATGCCGACTCAAGTACAAGATAACTGACTCTTCTTACTGTCTATGTTTTGTACCATTCCTGTGACACAAGTTATAGATTCCGATGCTTCACTTCAGGTTTACTGTATCCCTCTGACCTTCTTATAGACGATGAAACACAGAAATTGCATCGGATTTAATAATAAAAGGTACAATGCCGACTTAAGTACAAGAAAACTGACTCTTCTTACTGTCTATGTTTTGAACCATTCCTGTGACACTAGTTATGGATTCCGATGCTTCACTTCAGATTTACTGTACCCCTCTGACCTACTTATTGGCGATGAAACACAGAAATTGCATCGGAATTAAATACAAAAGCACAATGCCGACTTCAGTACAAGAAAACTGACTCTTCTTACTGTCTATGTTTTGAACTATTCCTGTGACACTAGTTATATATTCCGATGCCTCACTTCAGGTTTACTGTATCCCTCTGACCTTCCTATTGATGATGAAACACAGAAATTGCATCGGAATTAAATAGAAAAGGCACAATGCCAACTTAAATACAAGAAAACTGACTCTTCTTATAGTCAATGTTTGAACCATTCCTGTGACACTAGTTATAGATTCCGATGCTTTACTTCAGGTTTACTGTATCCCTCTGACCTTCTTATTGACGATGAAACACAGAAATTGCTTCGGAATTAAATACAAAAGGCACAATGCCGACTTATGTACAAGATAACTGACTCTTCTTACTGTCTGTGTTTTGAACCATTCCTGTTACACTAGTTATAGATTCCGATGCTTCACTTCAGGTTTACTGTATCCCTCTGACCTTCTTATTGACGATGAAACACACATATTGCATCGGATTTAAATAGAAAATGCACAATGCCGACTTAAGTATAAGAAAACTGACTCTTCTTACTGTCTATGTTTTGAACCATTCCTGCGACACTAGTTATAGATTCCAATGCTTCACTTCAGGTTTACTGAATCCCACTGACCTTGTTATTGACGATGAAACACAGAAATTGCATTGGAATTAAATACAAAAGGCACAATGCCGACTTAAGTACAAGAAAACTGACTCTTCTTACAGTCTATGTTTTGAATCATTCCTGTGACTCTACTTATAGATTCCGATGCTTCACTTCCGGTTTAGTGTATCCCTCTGACCTTCTTATTGGCGATGAAACACAGATATTGCATCGGAATTAAATACAAAAGGCACAATGCCGACTTAAGTACAAGAAAACTGACTCTTCTTACTGTCTATGTTTTGACCCATTCCTGTGACCCTAGTTATAGATTCCGATGCTTCACTTCAAATTTACTGTATCGCTCTGACCTTGTTATTGACGATGAAACACAGAAATTGCATCGGAATTAAATACAAAAGGCACAATGCCGACTTAAGTACAAGAAAATTGACTCTTCTTACTGTCTATGCTTTGAACCATTCCTGTGACACTAGTTACAGATTCCGATGCTTCACTTCAGGTTTACTATATCCCTCTGACCTTCTTATTGACGATGAAACACAGAAATTGCATCGGAATTAAATACAAAAGGCACAATGCCGACTTAATTACAAGAAAACTGACTCTTCTTCCTGTCTAAGTTTGGAACCATTCCTGTGACACTAGTTATAGTATCCTATGCTTCACTTCAGGTTTACTATATCCCTCTGACCTTCTTATTGACGATGAAACACAAAAATTGCATCGGAGTTAAATACAAAGCACAATGCCGACCTAAGTACAAGAAAGTAACTCTTCTTACAGTCTACGCTTAGAACCATTCGTGTGACACTAGTTATAGATTCCGATGCTTCACTTCAGGTTTAATGTATCCCTCTGACCTTCTTATTGACGATGAAACACAGATATTACATCGGAACTGAATACAAATGGCACAATGCCGACTTAAGTACAAGAAAACTGACTCTTCTTACTGTCTATGTTTTGAACCATTCCTGTGACAATAGTTATAGATTCCGATGCTTCACTTGAGGTTTACTGTATCCCTCTGACCTTCTTATTGACGATGAAACACAGAAATTGAATCGGAATTAAATACAAAAGCACAATGCCGACTTAAGTACAAGAAAACTGACTCTTCTTACTGTCTATGTTTTGAACCATTCATGTGACACTCGTTATAGATTCCGATGCTTTACTTCAGGTTTACTGTATCCCTCTGTCCTTCTTATTGACGATTAAACACTGAAATTGCTTCGGAATTAAATACAAAAGGCACAATGCCGACTCAAGTACAAGATAACTGACTCTTCTTACTGTCTATGTTTTGTACCATTCCTGTGACACAAGTTATAGATTCCGATGCTTCACTTCAGGTTTACTGTATCCCTCTGACCTTCTTATAGACGATGAAACACAGAAATTGCATCGGATTTAATAATAAAAGGTACAATGCCGACTTAAGTACAAGAAAACTGACTCTTCTTACTGTCTATGTTTTGAACCATTCCTGTGACACTAGTTATGGATTCCGATGCTTCACTTCAGATTTACTGCACCCCTCTGACCTACTTATTGGCGATGAAACACAGAAATTGCATCGGAATTAAATACAAAAGCACAATGCCGACTTCAGTACAAGAAAACTGACTCTTCTTACTGTCTATGTTTTGAACTATTCCTGTGACACTAGTTATATATTCCGATGCCTCACTTCAGGTTTACTGTATCCCTCTGACCTTCCTATTGATGATGAAACACAGAAATTGCATCGGAATTAAATAGAAAAGGCACAATGCCAACTTAAATACAAGAAAACTGACTCTTCTTATAGTCAATGTTTGAACCATTCCTGTGACACTAGTTATAGATTCCGATGCTTTACTTCAGGTTTACTGTATCCCTCTGACCTTCTTATTGACGATGAAACACAGAAATTGCTTCGGAATTAAATACAAAAGGCACAATGCCGACTTATGTACAAGATAACTGACTCTTCTTACTGTCTGTGTTTTGAACCATTCCTGTTACACTAGTTATAGATTCCGATGCTTCACTTCAGGTTTACTGTATCCCTCTGACCTTCTTATTGACGATGAAACACACATATTGCATCGGATTTAAATAGAAAATGCACAATGCCGACTTAAGTATAAGAAAACTGACTCTTCTTACTGTCTATGTTTTGAACCATTCCTGCGACACTAGTTATAGATTCCAATGCTTCACTTCAGGTTTACTGAATCCCACTGACCTTGTTATTGACGATGAAACACAGAAATTGCATTGGAATTAAATACAAAAGGCACAATGCCGACTTAAGTACAAGAAAACTGACTCTTCTTACAGTCTATGTTTTGAATCATTCCTGTGACTCTACTTATAGATTCCGATGCTTCACTTCCGGTTTACTGTATCCCTCTGACCTTCTTATTGGCGATGAAACACAGATATTGCATCGGAATTAAATACAAAAGGCACAATGCCGACTTAAGTACAAGAAAACTGACTCTTCTTACTGTCTATGTTTTGACCCATTCCTGTGACCCTAGTTATAGATTCCGATGCTTCACTTCAAATTTACTGTATCGCTCTGACCTTGTTATTGACGATGAAACACAGAAATTGCATCGGAATTAAATACCAAGGCACAATACCGACTTAAGTACAAGAAAACTGACTCTTCTTACTGTCTATGTTTTGAACCATTCCTGTGACACTAGGTATAGATTCCGATGCTTCACTTAAGGTTTACTGTATCCCTCTGTCCTTCGTATTGACGATGAAACACAGAAATTGCATCGGAATTAAATACAAAAGGCACAATGCCGACTTAAGTACAAGAAAATTGACTCTTCTTACTGTCTATGCTTTGAACCATTCCTGTGACACTAGTTACAGATTCCGATGCTTCACTTCAGGTTTACTATATCCCTCTGACCTTCTTATTGACGATGAAACACAGAAATTGCATCGGAATTAAATACAAAAGGCACAATGCCGACTTAATTACAAGAAAACTGACTCTTCTTCCTGTCTAAGTTTGGAACCATTCCTGTGACACTAGTTATAGTATCCTATGCTTCACTTCAGGTTTACTGTATCCCTCTGACCTTCTTATTGACGATGAAACACAAAAATTGCATCGGAGTTAAATACAAAGCACAATGCCGACCTAAGTACAAGAAAGTAACTCTTCTTACAGTCTACGCTTAGAACCATTCGTGTGACACTAGTTATAGATTCCGATGCTTCACTTCAGGTTTAATGTATCCCTCTGACCTTCTTATTGACGATGAAACACAGATATTACATCGGAACTGAATACAAATGGCACAATGCCGACTTAAGTACAAGAAAACTGACTCTTCTTACTGTCTATGTTTTGAACCATTCCTGTGACAATAGTTATAGATTCCGATGCTTCACTTGAGGTTTACTGTATCCCTCTGACCTTCGTATTGACGATGAAACACAGAAGTTGCATCGGAATTAAATACAAAAGCACAATGCCGACTTAAGTACAAGAAAACTGACTCTTCTTACTGTCTATGTTTTGAACCATTCCTGTGACACTAGTTATAGATTCCGATGCTTCACTTCAGGTTTGCTGTATCCCTCTGACCTTCTTATTGACGATGAAACACAGAAATTGCATCGGAATTACATGCAAAAGGCACAATGCCGACTTAAGTACAAGTAAACTAACTCTTCTTACAGTCCATGTTTTGAACCATTCGTGTGTCACTAGTTATAGATTCCGATGCTTCACTTCAGGTTTACTGTATCCCTCTGACCTTCTAATTGACGATGAAACAATAATATTGCTTCGGAATTAAATACAAAAGGCACAATGCCGACTTAAGTACAAGAAAATGGACTCTTCTTACTCTCTATGTTTTGAACCAGTCCTGTGACACTTGTTTTAGATTCCGATGCTTCACTTCAGGTTTACTGTATCCCTCTGACCTTCGTATTGACGATGAAACACAAAAGTTGCATCGGAATTAAATACAAAAGGCACAATGCCGACATAAGTACAAGATAACTGACTCTTCTTACTGTCTATGCTTTGAACCATTCCTGTGACACTAGTTATAGATTCCGATGATTCATTTCAGGTTCACTGTATCCCTCTGACCTTCTTATTGACGATGAAACACTGTAATTGCATCGGAATTAAATACAAAAGCACAATGCCGACTTAAGTACAAGAAAACTGACTCTTCTTACAGTCCATGTTTTGAACCATTCGTGTGACACTAGTTATCGATTCCGATGCTTCACTTCACGTTTACTGTATCCCTCTGACCTTCTTATTGACGATGAAACACAAATATTGCATCGGAATTAAATACAAAAGGCACAATGCCGACTTAAGTACAAGAAAACTGACTCTTCTTACTGTCTATGTTTTGAACCATTCCTGTGACACTAGTTATAGATTCCGATGCTTCACTTCAGGTTTACTGTATACCTCTGACCTTCTTATTGACGATGAAACACAGAAATTGCATCGGAATTAAATACAAAAGGCACAATGCCGACTTGAGTACAAGAAAACTGACTCTTATAACTGTCTATGTTTTGAAACATTCATGTGACACTAGTTATAGATTCCGATGCTTCACTTCAGGTTTACTGTATCGCTCTGACCTTCTTATTGACGATTAAACACAGAAATTGCATCGGAATTAAATACAAAGGCACAATGCCGACTTAAGTACAAGAAAACTGACTCTTCTTACTGTCTAAGTTTTGAACCATTCCTGTGACACTAGTTATAGTATCCTATGCTTCACTTCAAGTTTACTGTATCCCTCTGACCTTCTTATTGACGATGAAACACAAAAATTGCATCGGAGTTAAATAAAAAGCACAATGCCGACCTAAGTACAAGAAAGTAACTCTTCTTACAGTCTATGCTTCGAACCATTCGTGTGACACTAGTTATAGATTCCGATGCTTCACTTCAGGTTTACTGTATCCCTCTGACCTTCTTATTGACGATGAAACACAGAAATTGCATCGGAATTACATGCAAAAGGCACAATGCCGACTTAAGTACAAGTAAACTAACTCTTCTTACAGTCCATGTTTTGAACCATTCGTGTGTCACTAGTTATAGATTCCGATGCTTCACTTCAGGTTTACTGTATCCCTCTGACCTTCTAATTGACGATGAAACAATAATATTGCTTCGGAATTAAATACAAAAGGCACAATGCCGACTTAAGTACAAGAAAATGGACTCTTCTTACTCTCTATGTTTTGAACCAGTCCTGTGACACTTGTTTTAGATTCCGATGCTTCACTTCAGGTTTACTGTATCCCTCTGTCCTTCGTATTGACGATGAAACACAAAAGTTGCATCGGAATTAAATACAAAAGGCACAATGCCGACATAAGTACAAGATAACTGACTCTTCTTACTGTCTATGCTTTGAACCATTCCTGTGACACTAGTTATAGATTCCGATGATTCATTTCAGGTTCACTGTATCCCTCTGACCTTCTTATTGACGATGAAACACTGTAATTGCATCGGAATTAAATACAAAAGCACAATGCCGACTTAAGTACAAGAAAACTGACTCTTCTTACAGTCCATGTTTTGAACCATTCGTGTGACACTAGTTATCGATTCCGATGCTTCACTTCACGTTTACTGTATCCCTCTGACCTTCTTATTGACGATGAAACACAAATATTGCATCGGAATTAAATACAAAAGGCACAATGCCGACTTAAGTACAAGAAAACTGACTCTTCTTACTGTCTATGTTTTGAACCATTCCTGTGACACTAGTTATAGATTCCGATGCTTCACTTCAGGTTTACTGTATACCTCTGACCTTCTTATTGACGATGAAACACAGAAATTGCATCGGAATTAAATACAAAAGGCACAATGCCGACTTGAGTACAAGAAAACTGACTCTTATAACTGTCTATGTTTTGAAACATTCATGTGACACTAGTTATAGATTCCGATGCTTCACTTCAGGTTTACTGTATCGCTCTGACCTTCTTATTGACGATGAAACACAGAAATTGCATCGGAATTAAATACAAAGGCACAATGCCGACTTAAGTACAAGAAAACTGACTCTTCTTACTGTCTAAGTTTTGAACCATTCCTGTGACACTAGTTATAGTATCCTATGCTTCACTTCAAGTTTACTGTATCCCTCTGACCTTCTTATTGACGATGAAACACAAAAATTGCATCGGAGTTAAATAAAAAGCACAATGCCGACCTAAGTACAAGAAAGTAACTCTTCTTACAGTCTATGCTTCGAACCATTCGTGTGACACTAGTTATAGATTCCGATGCTTCACTTCAGGTTTACTGTATCCCTCTGACCTTCTTATTGACGATGAAACACAGAAATTGCATCGGAATTACATGCAAAAGGCACAATGCCGACTTAAGTACAAGAAAACTGACTCTTCTTACTGTCTATGTTTTGAACCATTCCTGTGACCCTAGTTATAGATTCCGATGCTTCATTTCAGGTTCACTGTATCCCTCTGACCTTCTTATTGACGATGAAACACAGAAATTGCATCGGAATTAAATACAAAATGCACAATGCCGACATAAGTACAAGAAAACTGAGTCTTCTTACTGTCTATGTCTTGAACCATTCCTGTGGCACTAGTTATAGATTCTGTTGCTTCACTTCAGGTTTACTGTATCCCTCTGACCTTCTTATTGACGATGAAACACAGAAATTGCATCGGAGTTAAATACAATGGCACAATGCCGACTTAAGTACAAGTAAACTAACTCTTCTTACAGTCCATGTTTTGAACCATTCGTGTGACACTAGTTATAGATTCCGATGCTTCACTTCAGGTTTACTGTATTCCTCTGACCTTCTTATTGACGATGAAACAAAAATATTGCTTCGGAATTAAATACAAAAGGGACAATGCCGACTTAAGTACAAGAAAACTGACTCTTCTTACTCTCTATGTTTTGAATCAGTCCTATGACACTTGTTATAGATTCCGATGCTTCACTTCAGGTTTACTGTATCCCTCCGACCTTCGTATTGACGATGAAACACAAAAGTTTCATCGGAATTAAATACAAAAGGCACAATGCCGACTTAAGTACAAGATAACTGACTCTTCTTACTGTCTATGCTTTGAACCATTCCTGTGACACTAGTTATAGATTCCGATGCTTCACTTCAGGTTTACTGTATACCTCTGACCTTCTTATTGACGATGAAACACAGAAATTGCATCGGAATTAAATACAAAGGCACAATGCCGACTTGAGTACAAGGAAACTGACTCTTATAACTGTCTATGTTTTGAACCATTCATGTGACACTAGTTATAGATTCCGATGCTTTACTCCAGGTTTACTGTATCCCTCTGACCTTCTTATTGACGATGAAACACAGAAATTGCTTCGGAATTTAATACAAAAGGCACAATGCCGACTTAAGTACAAGAAAACTGACTCTTCTTACTGTCTATGTTTTGAACCATTCCTGTGACACTTATTATAGATTCCGATGCTTCACTTCAGGTTTACTGTATCCCTCTGACCTTCTTATTGACGATGAAACACAGATATTACATCGGAACTGAATACAAATGGCACAATGCCGACTTAAGTACAAGAAAACTGACTCTTCTTACTGTCTATGTTTTGAACCATTCCTGTGACACTAGTTATAGATTCCGATGCTTCACTTCAGGTTTACTGTATCCCTCTGACCTTCGTATTGACGATGAAACACAGAAGTTGCATCGGAATTAAATACAAAAGGCACAATGCCGACTTAAGTACAAGAAAACTGACTCTTCTTACTGTCTATGTTTTGAACCATTCCTGTGACACTAGTTATAGATTCCGATGCTTCACTTCAGGTTTACTGCATCCCTCTGACCTTCTTATTGACGATGAAACACAGAAATTGCATCGGAATTACATGCAAAAGGCACAATGCCGACTTAAGTACAAGAAAACTGACTCTTCTTACTGCCTATGTTTTGAACCATTCCTGTGACCCTAGTTATAGATTCCGATGCTTCATTTCAGGTTCACTGTATCCCTCTGACCTTCTTATTGACGATGAAACACAGAAATTGGATCGGAATTAAATACAAAATGCACAATGCCGACATAAGTACAAGAAAACTGACTCTTCTTACTGTCTATGTATTGAACCATTCCTGTGACACTAGTTATAGATTCTGTTGCTTCACTTCAGGTTTACTGTATCCCTCTGACCTTCTTATTGACGATGAAACACAGAAATTGCATCAGAGTTAAATACAATGGCACAATGCCGACTTAAGTACAAGTAAACTAACTCTTCTTACAGTCCATGCTTTGAACCATTCGTGTGACACTAGTTATAGATTCCGATGCTTCACTTCAGGTTTACTGTATCCCTCTGACCTTCTTATTGACGATGAAACAAAATTATTGCTTCGGAATTAAATACAAAAGGCACAATGCCGACTTAAGTACAAGAAAACTGACTCTTCTTACTGTCTATGTTTTGAACCATTCCTGTGATACTTGTTATAGATTCCGATGCTTCACTTCAGGTTTACTGTATCCCTCTGACCTTCGTATTGACAATGCAACACAAAAGTTGCATCGGAATTAAATACAAAAGGCACAATGCCGACTTAAGTACAAGATAACTGTCTCTTCCTACTGTCTATGCTTTGAACCATTCCTGTGACACTAGTTATAGATTCCGATGCTTCATTTCAGGTTCACTGTATCCCTCTGACCTTCTTATTGACGATGAAACACTGTAATTGCATCGGAATTAAATACAAAAGGCACAATGCCGACTTAAGTACAAGAAAATTGACTCTTCTTACAGTCCATGTTTTGAACCATTCGTGTGACACTAGTTATCGATTCTGAAGCTTCACTTCACGTTTACTGTATCCCTCTGACCTTCTTATTGACGATGAAACACAGAAATTGCTTCGGAATTTAATACAAAAGGCACAATGCCGACTTAAGTACAAGAAAACTGACTCTTCTTACTGTCTATGTTTTGAACCATTCCTGTGACACTTATTATAGATTCCGATGCTTCACTTCAGGTTTACTGTATCCCTCTGACCTTCTTATTGACGATGAAACACAGAAATTGCATCGGAATTAAATACAAAAGGCACAATGCCGACTTAAGTACAAGAAAACTGACTCTTCTTACTGTCTATGTTTTGAACCATTCCTGTGACACTAGTTATAGATTCCGATGCTTCACTTCAGGTTTACTGTATCCTTCGGACCTTCTTATTGACGATGAAACACAGAAATTGCATCGGAATTAATAATAAAAGGTACAATGCCAACTTAAGTACAAGAAAACTGACTCTTCTTACTGTCTATGTTTCGAACCATTCCTGTGACACTAGTTATGGATTCCGATGCTTCACGTCAAGTTTACTGTATCCCTCTGACCTTCGTATTGAGGATGAAACACAGAAATCGCATCGGAATTAAATACAAATGGTACAATGCCTGACTTAAGTACAAGAAAACTGACTCTTCTTACTGTCTATACTTTGAACCATTCATGTGACACTCGTTATAGATTCCGATGCTTTACTTCAGGTTTACTGTATCCCTCTGACCTTCTTATTGACGATGAAACACAGAAATTGCTTCGGAATTAAATACAAAAGGCACAATGCCGACTTAAGTACAAGATAACTGACTCTTCTTACTGTCTGTGTTTTGAACCATTCCTGTTAAACTAGTTATAGATTCCGATGCTTCACTTCAGGTTTACTGTATCCCTCTGACCTTCTTATTGACGATGAAACACAGATATTGCATCGGATTTAAATAGAAAAGGCAGAATGCCGACTTAAGTACAAGAAAACTGACTCTTCTTACTGTCTATGCTTTGAACCATTCGTGCGACACTAGTTATAGATTCCAATGCTTCACTTCAGGTTTACTGTATCCCACTGACCTTGTTATTAACGATGAAAGACAGAAATTGCATTGGAATTAAATACAAAAGGCACAATGCCGACTTAAGTACAAGAAAACTGACTCTTCTTACAGTCTATGTTTTGAATCATTCCTGTGACTCTACTTATAGATTCTGATGCTTCACTTCAGGTTTACTGTATCCCTCTGACCTTCTTATAGACGATGAAACACAGATATTGCATCTGAATTAAATACATAAGGCACAATGCCGACTTAAGTACAAGAAAACTGACTCTTCTTACTGTCTATGTTTTGAACCATTCCTGTGACACTAGTTATAGATTCCGATGCTTCACTTCAGGTTTACTGTATCCCTCTGACGTTCTTATTGACGATGAAACACAGAAATTGCATCGGAATTAAATACAAAAGGCACAATGCCGACTTAAGTACAAGAAAACTGACTCTTCTTACTGTCTATGTTTTGAACCATTCCTGTGACACTAATTATAGATTCCGATGCTTCACTTCAGGTTTACTGTATCCCTCTGACCTTCTTATTGACGATGAAACACAGATATTACATCGGAACTGAATACAAATGGCACAATGCCGACTTAAGTACAAGAAAACTGACTCTTCTTACTGTCTATGTTTTGAACCATTCCTGTGACACTAGTTATAGATTCCGAAGCTTCACTTCAGGTTTACTGAATCCCACTGACCTTGTTATTGACGATGAAACACAGAAATTGCATTGGAATTAAATACAAAAGGCACAATGCCGACTTAAGTACAAGAAAACTGACTCTTCTTACAGTCTATGTTTTGAATCATTCCTGTGACTCTACTTATAGATTCCTATGCTTCACTTCCGGTTTACTGTATCCCTCTGACCTTCTTATTGGCGATGAAACACAGATATTGCATCGGAATTAAATACAAAAGGCACAATGCCGACTTAAGTACAAGAAAACTGACTCTTCTTACTGTCTATGTTTTGACCCATTCCTGTGACACTAGTTATAGATTCCGATGCTTCACTTCAGGTTTACTGTATCGCTCTGACCTTCTTATTGACGATGAAACACAGAAATTGCATCGGAATTAAATACAAAGGCACAATGCCGACTTAAGTACAAGAAAACTGACTCTTCTTACTGTCTATGTTTTGAACCATTCCTGTGACACTTGGTATAGATTCCGATGCTTCACTTAAGGTTTACTGTATCCCTCTGTCCTTCGTATTGACGATGAAACACAGAAATTGCATCGGAATTAAATACAAAAGGCACAATGCCGACTTAAGTACAAGAAAATTGACTCTTCTTACTGTCTATGCTTTGAACCATTCCTGTGACACTAGTTACAGATTCCGATGCTTCACTTCAGGTTTACTATATCCCTCTGACCTTCTTATTGACGATGAAACACTGAAATTGCATCGGAATTAAATACAAAAGGCACAATGCCGACTTAATTACAAGAAAACTGACTCTTCTTCCTGTCTAAGTTTTGAACCATTCCTGTGACACTAGTTATAGTATCCTATGCTTCACTTCAGGTTTACTGTATCCCTCTGACCTTCTTATTGACGATGAAACACAAAAATTGCATCGGAGTTAAATAAAAAGCACAATGCCGACCTAAGTACAAGAAAGTAACTCTTCTTACAGTCTGTGCTTCGAACCATTCGTGTGACACTAGTTATAGATTCCGATGCTTCACTTCAGGTTTACTGTATCCCTCTGACCTTCTTATTGACGATGAAACACAGAAATTGCATCGGAATTACATGCAAAAGGCACAATGCCGACTTAAGTACAAGAAAACTGACTCTTCTTACTGTCTATGTTTTGAACCATTCCTGTGACCCTAGTTATAGATTCCGATGCTTCATTTCAGGTTCACTGTATCCCTCTGACCTTCTTATTGACGATGAAACACAGAAATTGCATCGGAATTAAATACAAAATGCACAATGCCGACATAAGTACAAGAAAACTGAGTCTTCTTACTGTCTATGTCTTGAACCATTCCTGTGACACTAGTTATAGATTCTGTTGCTTCACTTCAGGTTTACTGTACCCCTCTGACCTTGTTATTGACGATGAAACACAGAAATTGCATCGGAGTTAAATACAATGGCACAATGCCGACTTAAGTACAAGTAAACTAACTCTTCTTACAGTCCATGTTTTGAACCATTCGTGTGACACTAGTTATAGATTCCGATGCTTCACTTCAGGTTTACTGTATCCCTCTGACCTTCTTATTGACGATGAAACAAAAATATTGCTTCGGAATTAAATACAAAAGGCACAATGCCGACTTAAGTACAAGATAACTGACTCTTCTTACTGTCTATGCTTTGAACCATTCCTGTGACACTAGTTATAGATTCCGATGCTTCACTTCAGGTTTACTGTATACCTCTGACCTTCTTATTGACGATGAAACACAGAAATTGCATCGGAATTAAATACAAAGGCACAATGCCGACTTGAGTACAAGGAAACTGACTCTTATAACTGTCTATGTTTTGAACCATTCATGTGACACTAGTTATAGATTCCGATGCTTTACTCCAGGTTTACTGTATCCCTCTGACCTTCTTATTGACGATGAAACACAGAAATTGCTTCGGAATTTAATACAAAAGGCACAATGCCGACTTAAGTACAAGAAAACTGACTCTTCTTACTGTCTATGTTTTGAACCATTCCTGTGACACTAATTATAGATTCCGATGCTTCACTTCAGGTTTACTGTATCCCTCTGTCCTTCTTATTGACGATGAAACACAGATATTACATCGGAACTGAATACAAATGGCACAATGCCGACTTAAGTACAAGAAAACTGACTCTTCTTACTGTCTATGTTTTGAACCATTCCTGTGACACTAGTTATAGATTCCGATGCTTCACTTCAGGTTTACTGCATCCCTCTGACCTTCTTATTAACGATGAAACACAGAAATTGCATCGGAATTACATGCAAAAGGCACAATGCCGACTTAAGTACAAGAAAACTGACTCTTCTTACTGTCTATGTTTTGAACCATTCCTGTGACCCTAGTTATAGATTCCGATGCTTCATTTCAGGTTCACTGTATCCCTCTGACCTTCTTATTGACGTTGAAACACAGAAATTGCATCGGAATTAAATACAAAATGCACAATGCCGACATAAGTACAAGAAAACTGACTCTTCTTACTGTCTATGTATTGAACCATTCCTGTGACACTAGTTATAGATTCTGTTGCTTCACTTCAGGTTTACTGTATCCCTCTGACCTTCTTATTGACGATGAAACACAGAAATTGGATCGGAGTTAAATACAATGGCACAATGCCGACTTAAGTACAAGTAAACTAACTCTTCTTACAGTCCATGTTTTGAACCATTCGTGTGACACTAGTTATAGATTCCGATGCTTCACTTCAGGTTTACTGTATCCCTCTGACCTTCTTATTGACGATGACACAAAAATATTGTTTCGGAATTAAATACAAAAGGCACAATGCCGACTTAAGTACAAGATAACTGTCTCTTCCTACTGTCTATGCTTTGAACCATTCGTGTGACACTAGTTATAGATTCCGAAGCTTCACTTCACGTTTACTGTATCCCTCTGACCTTCTTATTGACGATGAAACACAAATATTGCATCGGAATTAAATACAAAAGGCACAATGCCGACTTAAGTACAAGAAAACTGACTCTTCTTACTGTCTATGTTTTGAACCATTCCTGTGACACTAGTTATAGATTCCGATGCTTCACTTCAGGTTTACTGTATACCTCTGACCTTCTTATTGACGATGAAACACAGAAATTGCATCGGAATTAAATACAAAAGGTACAATGCCGACTTGAGTACAAGAAAACTGACTCTTATACCTGTCTATGTTTTGAACCATTCATGTGACACTAGTTATAGATTCCGATGCTTTACTCCAGGCTTACTGTATCCCTCTGACCTTCTTATTGACGATGAAACACAGAAATTTCTTCGAAATTTAATACAAAAGGCACAATGAAGACTTAAGTACAAAAAAACTGACTCTTCTTACTGTCTATGTTTTGAACCATTCCTGTGACACTTATTATAGATTCCGATGCTTCACTTCAGGTTTACTGTATCCCTCTGACCTTCTTATTGACGATGAAACACAGAAATTGCATCGGAATTAAATACAAAAGGCACAATGCCGACTTAAGTACAAGAAAACTGACTCTTCTTACTGTCTATGTTTTGAACCATTCCTGTGACACTAGTTATAGATTCCGTTGCTTCACTTCAGGTTTACTGTATCCTTCGGACCTTCTTATTGACGATGAAACACAGAAATTGCATCGGAATTAATAATAAAAGGTACAATGCCAACTTAAGTACAAGAAAACTGACTCTTCTTACTGTCTATGTTTCGAACAATTCCTGTGACACTAGTTATGGATTCCGATGCTTCACGTCAAGTTTACTGTATCCCTCTGACCTTCGTATTGAGGATGAAACACAGAAATCGCATCGGAATTAAATACAAATGGTACAATGCCTGACTTAAGTACAAGAAAACTGACTCTTCTTACTGTCTATACTTTGAACCATTCATGTGACACTCGTTATAGATTCCGATGCTTTACTTCAGGTTTACTGTATCCCTCTGACCTTCTTATTGACAATGAAACACAGAAATTGCTTCGGAATTAAATACAAATGGCACAATGCCGACTTAAGTACAAGATAACTGACTCTTCTTACTGTCTGTGTTTTGAACCATTCCTGTTAAACTAGTTATAGATTCCGATGCTTCACTTCAGGTTTACCGTATCCCTCTGACCGTCTTATTGACGATGAAACACAGATATTGCATCGGATTTAAATAGAAAAGGCTGAATGCCGACTTAAGTACAAGAAAACTGACTCTTCTTACTGTCTATGTTTTGAACTATTCGTGCGACACTAGTTATAGATTCCAATGCTTCACTTCAGGTTTACTGTATCCCACTGACCTTGTTATTGACGATGAAACACAGATATTGCATCGGAATTAAATACATAAGGCACAATGCCGACTTAGGTACAAGAAAACTGACTCTTCTTACTGTCTATGTTTTGAACCATTCCTGTGACACTAGTTATAGATTCCGATGCTTCACTTCAGGTTTACTGTATCCCTCTGACCTTCTTATTGACGATGAAACACAGAAATTGCATCGGAATTAAATACAAAAGGCACAATGCCGACTTAAGTACAAGAAAACTGACTCTTCTTACTGTCTATGTTTAGATCCATTCCTGTGACACTAGGTATAGATTCCGATGCTTCACTTAAGGTTTACTGTATCCCTCTGACCTTCGTATTGACGATGAAACACAGAAATTGCATCGGAATTAAATACAAAAGGCACAATGCCGACTTAAGTAAAAGAAAATTGACTCTTCTTACTGTCTATGTTATGAACCATTCCTGTGACACTAGTTATAGATTCCGATGCTTCACTTCAGGTTTACTATATCCCTCTGACCTTCTTATTGACGATGAAACACAGAAATTGCATCGGAATTAAATACAAAAGGCACAATGCTGACTTAAGCACAAGAAAACTGACTCTTCTTACTGTCTATGTTTTGAACCATTCCTGTGACACTAGTTATAGATTCCGATGCTTCATTTCCGGTTCACTGTATCCCTCTGACCTTCTTATTGACGATGAAACACAGAAATTGCATCGGAATTAAATACAAAATGCACAATGCCGACTTAAGTACAAGAAAACTGACTCTTCTTACTGTCTATGTTTTGAACCATTTCTGTGACACTAGTTATAGATTCTGCTGCTTCACTTCAGGTTTACTGTATCCCTCTGACCTTCTTATTGACAATGAAACGCAGAAATTGCATCGGAGTTAAATACAAAGGCACAATGCCGACTTAAGTACAAGAAAACTAACTCTTCTTACAGTCCATGTTTTGAACCATTCGTGTGACACTATTTATAGATTCCGATGCTTCACTTCAGGTTTACTGTATCCCTCTGACTTTCTTATTGACGATCAAACACAAATATTGCATCGGAATTAAATACAAAAGGCACAATGCCGACTTAAGTACAAGAAATCTGTCTCTTCTTACTGTCTATGTTTTGAACCATTCCTATGACACTAGTTATAGATTCAGTTGCTTCACTTCAGGTTTACTGTATCCCTCTGACCTTCGTATTGATGATGAAACACAAAAGTTGCATCGGAATTAAATACAAAAGGCACAATGCCGACTTAAGTACAAGATAACTGACTCTTCTTACTGTCTATGTTTTGATCCATTCATGTGACACTAGTTATAGATTCCGATGCTTCATTCTAGGTTCACTGCATCCCTCTGACCTTCTTATTGACGATGAAACACTGAAATTGCATCGGAATTAAATACAAAAGGCACAATGCCGACTTAAGTACAAGAAAACTGACTCTTCTTACAGTCCATGTTTTGAACCATTCGTGTGTCACTAGTTATAGATTCCGATGCTTCACTTCAGGTTTACTGTATCCCTCTGACCTTCTAATTGACGATGAAACAATAATATTGCTTCGGAATTAAATACAAAAGGCACAATGCCGACTTAAGTACAAGAAAATGGACTCTTCTTACTCTCTATGTTTTGAACCAGTCCTGTGACACTTGTTTTAGATTCCGATGCTTCACTTCAGGTTTACTGTATCCCTCTGACCTTCGTATTGACGATGAAACACAAAAGTTGCATCGGAATTAAATACAAAAGGCACAATGCCGACATAAGTACAAGATAACTGACTCTTCTTACTGTCTATGCTTTGAACCATTCCTGTGACACTAGTTATAGATTCCGATGATTCATTTCAGGTTCACTGTATCCCTCTGACCTTCTTATTGACGATGAAACACTGTAATTGCATCGGAATTAAATACAAAAGCACAATGCCGACTTAAGTACAAGAAAACTGACTCTTCTTACAGTCCATGTTTTGAACCATTCGTGTGACACTAGTTATCGATTCCGATGCTTCACTTCACGTTTACTGTATCCCTCTGACCTTCTTATTGACGATGAAACACAAATATTGCATCGGAATTAAATACAAAAGGCACAATGCCGACTTAAGTACAAGAAAACTGACTCTTCTTACTGTCTATGTTTTGAACCATTCCTGTGACACTAGTTATAGATTCCGATGCTTCACTTCAGGTTTACTGTATACCTCTGACCTTCTTATTGACGATGAAACACAGAAATTGCATCGGAATTAAATACAAAAGGCACAATGCCGACTTGAGTACAAGAAAACTGACTCTTATAACTGTCTATGTTTTGAAACATTCATGTGACACTAGTTATAGATTCCGATGCTTCACTTCAGGTTTACTGTATCGCTCTGACCTTCTTATTGACGATGAAACACAGAAATTGCATCGGAATTAAATACAAAGGCACAATGCCGACTTAAGTACAAGAAAACTGACTCTTCTTACTGTCTAAGTTTTGAACCATTCCTGTGACACTAGTTATAGTATCCTATGCTTCACTTCAAGTTTACTGTATCCCTCTGACCTTCTTATTGACGATGAAACACAAAAATTGCATCGGAGTTAAATAAAAAGCACAATGCCGACCTAAGTACAAGAAAGTAACTCTTCTTACAGTCTATGCTTCGAACCATTCGTGTGACACTAGTTATAGATTCCGATGCTTCACTTCAGGTTTACTGTATCCCTCTGACCTTCTTATTGACGATGAAACACAGAAATTGCATCGGAATTACATGCAAAAGGCACAATGCCGACTTAAGTACAAGTAAACTAACTCTTCTTACAGTCCATGTTTTGAACCATTCGTGTGTCACTAGTTATAGATTCCGATGCTTCACTTCAGGTTTACTGTATCCCTCTGACCTTCTAATTGACGATGAAACAATAATATTGCTTCGGAATTAAATACAAAAGGCACAATGCCGACTTAAGTACAAGAAAATGGACTCTTCTTACTCTCTATGTTTTGAACCAGTCCTGTGACACTTGTTTTAGATTCCGATGCTTCACTTCAGGTTTACTGTATCCCTCTGTCCTTCGTATTGACGATGAAACACAAAAGTTGCATCGGAATTAAATACAAAAGGCACAATGCCGACATAAGTACAAGATAACTGACTCTTCTTACTGTCTATGCTTTGAACCATTCCTGTGACACTAGTTATAGATTCCGATGATTCATTTCAGGTTCACTGTATCCCTCTGACCTTCTTATTGACGATGAAACACTGTAATTGCATCGGAATTAAATACAAAAGCACAATGCCGACTTAAGTACAAGAAAACTGACTCTTCTTACAGTCCATGTTTTGAACCATTCGTGTGACACTAGTTATCGATTCCGATGCTTCACTTCACGTTTACTGTATCCCTCTGACCTTCTTATTGACGATGAAACACAAATATTGCATCGGAATTAAATACAAAAGGCACAATGCCGACTTAAGTACAAGAAAACTGACTCTTCTTACTGTCTATGTTTTGAACCATTCCTGTGACACTAGTTATAGATTCCGATGCTTCACTTCAGGTTTACTGTATACCTCTGACCTTCTTATTGACGATGAAACACAGAAATTGCATCGGAATTAAATACAAAAGGCACAATGCCGACTTGAGTACAAGAAAACTGACTCTTATAACTGTCTATGTTTTGAAACATTCATGTGACACTAGTTATAGATTCCGATGCTTCACTTCAGGTTTACTGTATCGCTCTGACCTTCTTATTGACGATGAAACACAGAAATTGCATCGGAATTAAATACAAAGGCACAATGCCGACTTAAGTACAAGAAAACTGACTCTTCTTACTGTCTAAGTTTTGAACCATTCCTGTGACACTAGTTATAGTATCCTATGCTTCACTTCAAGTTTACTGTATCCCTCTGACCTTCTTATTGACGATGAAACACAAAAATTGCATCGGAGTTAAATAAAAAGCACAATGCCGACCTAAGTACAAGAAAGTAACTCTTCTTACAGTCTATGCTTCGAACCATTCGTGTGACACTAGTTATAGATTCCGATGCTTCACTTCAGGTTTACTGTATCCCTCTGACCTTCTTATTGACGATGAAACACAGAAATTGCATCGGAATTACATGCAAAAGGCACAATGCCGACTTAAGTACAAGAAAACTGACTCTTCTTACTGTCTATGTTTTGAACCATTCCTGTGACCCTAGTTATAGATTCCGATGCTTCATTTCAGGTTCACTGTATCCCTCTGACCTTCTTATTGACGATGAAACACAGAAATTGCATCGGAATTAAATACAAAATGCACAATGCCGACATAAGTACAAGAAAACTGAGTCTTCTTACTGTCTATGTCTTGAACCATTCCTGTGGCACTAGTTATAGATTCTGTTGCTTCACTTCAGGTTTACTGTATCCCTCTGACCTTCTTATTGACGATGAAACACAGAAATTGCATCGGAGTTAAATACAATGGCACAATGCCGACTTAAGTACAAGTAAACTAACTCTTCTTACAGTCCATGTTTTGAACCATTCGTGTGACACTAGTTATAGATTCCGATGCTTCACTTCAGGTTTACTGTATTCCTCTGACCTTCTTATTGACGATGAAACAAAAATATTGCTTCGGAATTAAATACAAAAGGGACAATGCCGACTTAAGTACAAGAAAACTGACTCTTCTTACTCTCTATGTTTTGAATCAGTCCTATGACACTTGTTATAGATTCCGATGCTTCACTTCAGGTTTACTGTATCCCTCCGACCTTCGTATTGACGATGAAACACAAAAGTTTCATCGGAATTAAATACAAAAGGCACAATGCCGACTTAAGTACAAGATAACTGACTCTTCTTACTGTCTATGCTTTGAACCATTCCTGTGACACTAGTTATAGATTCCGATGCTTCACTTCAGGTTTACTGTATACCTCTGACCTTCTTATTGACGATGAAACACAGAAATTGCATCGGAATTAAATACAAAGGCACAATGCCGACTTGAGTACAAGGAAACTGACTCTTATAACTGTCTATGTTTTGAACCATTCATGTGACACTAGTTATAGATTCCGATGCTTTACTCCAGGTTTACTGTATCCCTCTGACCTTCTTATTGACGATGAAACACAGAAATTGCTTCGGAATTTAATACAAAAGGCACAATGCCGACTTAAGTACAAGAAAACTGACTCTTCTTACTGTCTATGTTTTGAACCATTCCTGTGACACTTATTATAGATTCCGATGCTTCACTTCAGGTTTACTGTATCCCTCTGACCTTCTTATTGACGATGAAACACAGATATTACATCGGAACTGAATACAAATGGCACAATGCCGACTTAAGTACAAGAAAACTGACTCTTCTTACTGTCTATGTTTTGAACCATTCCTGTGACACTAGTTATAGATTCCGATGCTTCACTTCAGGTTTACTGTATCCCTCTGACCTTCGTATTGACGATGAAACACAGAAGTTGCATCGGAATTAAATACAAAAGGCACAATGCCGACTTAAGTACAAGAAAACTGACTCTTCTTACTGTCTATGTTTTGAACCATTCCTGTGACACTAGTTATAGATTCCGATGCTTCACTTCAGGTTTACTGCATCCCTCTGACCTTCTTATTGACGATGAAACACAGAAATTGCATCGGAATTACATGCAAAAGGCACAATGCCGACTTAAGTACAAGAAAACTGACTCTTCTTACTGCCTATGTTTTGAACCATTCCTGTGACCCTAGTTATAGATTCCGATGCTTCATTTCAGGTTCACTGTATCCCTCTGACCTTCTTATTGACGATGAAACACAGAAATTGGATCGGAATTAAATACAAAATGCACAATGCCGACATAAGTACAAGAAAACTGACTCTTCTTACTGTCTATGTATTGAACCATTCCTGTGACACTAGTTATAGATTCTGTTGCTTCACTTCAGGTTTACTGTATCCCTCTGACCTTCTTATTGACGATGAAACACAGAAATTGCATCA
This sequence comes from Schistocerca serialis cubense, assembly GCF_023864345.2. Taxonomy (NCBI): domain Eukaryota; kingdom Metazoa; phylum Arthropoda; class Insecta; order Orthoptera; family Acrididae; genus Schistocerca; species Schistocerca serialis. The sequence goes on along the minus strand of NC_064640.1, from coordinate 1,074,042,716 downwards.
GAGTTAAATACAATGGCACAATGCCGACTTAAGTACAAGTAAACTAACTCTTCTTACAGTCCATGCTTTGAACCATTCGTGTGACACTAGTTATAGATTCCGATGCTTCACTTCAGGTTTACTGTATCCCTCTGACCTTCTTATTGACGATGAAACAAAATTATTGCTTCGGAATTAAATACAAAAGGCACAATGCCGACTTAAGTACAAGAAAACTGACTCTTCTTACTGTCTATGTTTTGAACCATTCCTGTGATACTTGTTATAGATTCCGATGCTTCACTTCAGGTTTACTGTATCCCTCTGACCTTCGTATTGACAATGCAACACAAAAGTTGCATCGGAATTAAATACAAAAGGCACAATGCCGACTTAAGTACAAGATAACTGTCTCTTCCTACTGTCTATGCTTTGAACCATTCCTGTGACACTAGTTATAGATTCCGATGCTTCATTTCAGGTTCACTGTATCCCTCTGACCTTCTTATTGACGATGAAACACTGTAATTGCATCGGAATTAAATACAAAAGGCACAATGCCGACTTAAGTACAAGAAAATTGACTCTTCTTACAGTCCATGTTTTGAACCATTCGTGTGACACTAGTTATCGATTCTGAAGCTTCACTTCACGTTTACTGTATCCCTCTGACCTTCTTATTGACGATGAAACACAGAAATTGCTTCGGAATTTAATACAAAAGGCACAATGCCGACTTAAGTACAAGAAAACTGACTCTTCTTACTGTCTATGTTTTGAACCATTCCTGTGACACTTATTATAGATTCCGATGCTTCACTTCAGGTTTACTGTATCCCTCTGACCTTCTTATTGACGATGAAACACAGAAATTGCATCGGAATTAAATACAAAAGGCACAATGCCGACTTAAGTACAAGAAAACTGACTCTTCTTACTGTCTATGTTTTGAACCATTCCTGTGACACTAGTTATAGATTCCGATGCTTCACTTCAGGTTTACTGTATCCTTCGGACCTTCTTATTGACGATGAAACACAGAAATTGCATCGGAATTAATAATAAAAGGTACAATGCCAACTTAAGTACAAGAAAACTGACTCTTCTTACTGTCTATGTTTCGAACCATTCCTGTGACACTAGTTATGGATTCCGATGCTTCACGTCAAGTTTACTGTATCCCTCTGACCTTCGTATTGAGGATGAAACACAGAAATCGCATCGGAATTAAATACAAATGGTACAATGCCTGACTTAAGTACAAGAAAACTGACTCTTCTTACTGTCTATACTTTGAACCATTCATGTGACACTCGTTATAGATTCCGATGCTTTACTTCAGGTTTACTGTATCCCTCTGACCTTCTTATTGACGATGAAACACAGAAATTGCTTCGGAATTAAATACAAAAGGCACAATGCCGACTTAAGTACAAGATAACTGACTCTTCTTACTGTCTGTGTTTTGAACCATTCCTGTTAAACTAGTTATAGATTCCGATGCTTCACTTCAGGTTTACTGTATCCCTCTGACCTTCTTATTGACGATGAAACACAGATATTGCATCGGATTTAAATAGAAAAGGCAGAATGCCGACTTAAGTACAAGAAAACTGACTCTTCTTACTGTCTATGCTTTGAACCATTCGTGCGACACTAGTTATAGATTCCAATGCTTCACTTCAGGTTTACTGTATCCCACTGACCTTGTTATTAACGATGAAAGACAGAAATTGCATTGGAATTAAATACAAAAGGCACAATGCCGACTTAAGTACAAGAAAACTGACTCTTCTTACAGTCTATGTTTTGAATCATTCCTGTGACTCTACTTATAGATTCTGATGCTTCACTTCAGGTTTACTGTATCCCTCTGACCTTCTTATAGACGATGAAACACAGATATTGCATCTGAATTAAATACATAAGGCACAATGCCGACTTAAGTACAAGAAAACTGACTCTTCTTACTGTCTATGTTTTGAACCATTCCTGTGACACTAGTTATAGATTCCGATGCTTCACTTCAGGTTTACTGTATCCCTCTGACGTTCTTATTGACGATGAAACACAGAAATTGCATCGGAATTAAATACAAAAGGCACAATGCCGACTTAAGTACAAGAAAACTGACTCTTCTTACTGTCTATGTTTTGAACCATTCCTGTGACACTAATTATAGATTCCGATGCTTCACTTCAGGTTTACTGTATCCCTCTGACCTTCTTATTGACGATGAAACACAGATATTACATCGGAACTGAATACAAATGGCACAATGCCGACTTAAGTACAAGAAAACTGACTCTTCTTACTGTCTATGTTTTGAACCATTCCTGTGACACTAGTTATAGATTCCGAAGCTTCACTTCAGGTTTACTGAATCCCACTGACCTTGTTATTGACGATGAAACACAGAAATTGCATTGGAATTAAATACAAAAGGCACAATGCCGACTTAAGTACAAGAAAACTGACTCTTCTTACAGTCTATGTTTTGAATCATTCCTGTGACTCTACTTATAGATTCCTATGCTTCACTTCCGGTTTACTGTATCCCTCTGACCTTCTTATTGGCGATGAAACACAGATATTGCATCGGAATTAAATACAAAAGGCACAATGCCGACTTAAGTACAAGAAAACTGACTCTTCTTACTGTCTATGTTTTGACCCATTCCTGTGACACTAGTTATAGATTCCGATGCTTCACTTCAGGTTTACTGTATCGCTCTGACCTTCTTATTGACGATGAAACACAGAAATTGCATCGGATTTAAATACAAAGGCACAATGCCGACTTAAGTACAAGAAAACTGACTCTTCTTACTGTCTATGTTTTGAACCATTCCTGTGACACTTGGTATAGATTCCGATGCTTCACTTAAGGTTTACTGTATCCCTCTGTCCTTCGTATTGACGATGAAACACAGAAATTGCATCGGAATTAAATACAAAAGGCACAATGCCGACTTAAGTACAAGAAAATTGACTCTTCTTACTGTCTATGCTTTGAACCATTCCTGTGACACTAGTTACAGATTCCGATGCTTCACTTCAGGTTTACTATATCCCTCTGACCTTCTTATTGACGATGAAACACTGAAATTGCATCGGAATTAAATACAAAAGGCACAATGCCGACTTAATTACAAGAAAACTGACTCTTCTTCCTGTCTAAGTTTTGAACCATTCCTGTGACACTAGTTATAGTATCCTATGCTTCACTTCAGGTTTACTGTATCCCTCTGACCTTCTTATTGACGATGAAACACAAAAATTGCATCGGAGTTAAATAAAAAGCACAATGCCGACCTAAGTACAAGAAAGTAACTCTTCTTACAGTCTGTGCTTCGAACCATTCGTGTGACACTAGTTATAGATTCCGATGCTTCACTTCAGGTTTACTGTATCCCTCTGACCTTCTTATTGACGATGAAACACAGAAATTGCATCGGAATTACATGCAAAAGGCACAATGCCGACTTAAGTACAAGAAAACTGACTCTTCTTACTGTCTATGTTTTGAACCATTCCTGTGACCCTAGTTATAGATTCCGATGCTTCATTTCAGGTTCACTGTATCCCTCTGACCTTCTTATTGACGATGAAACACAGAAATTGCATCGGAATTAAATACAAAATGCACAATGCCGACATAAGTACAAGAAAACTGAGTCTTCTTACTGTCTATGTCTTGAACCATTCCTGTGACACTAGTTATAGATTCTGTTGCTTCACTTCAGGTTTACTGTACCCCTCTGACCTTGTTATTGACGATGAAACACAGAAATTGCATCGGAGTTAAATACAATGGCACAATGCCGACTTAAGTACAAGTAAACTAACTCTTCTTACAGTCCATGTTTTGAACCATTCGTGTGACACTAGTTATAGATTCCGATGCTTCACTTCAGGTTTACTGTATCCCTCTGACCTTCTTATTGACGATGAAACAAAAATATTGCTTCGGAATTAAATACAAAAGGCACAATGCCGACTTAAGTACAAGATAACTGACTCTTCTTACTGTCTATGCTTTGAACCATTCCTGTGACACTAGTTATAGATTCCGATGCTTCACTTCAGGTTTACTGTATACCTCTGACCTTCTTATTGACGATGAAACACAGAAATTGCATCGGAATTAAATACAAAGGCACAATGCCGACTTGAGTACAAGGAAACTGACTCTTATAACTGTCTATGTTTTGAACCATTCATGTGACACTAGTTATAGATTCCGATGCTTTACTCCAGGTTTACTGTATCCCTCTGACCTTCTTATTGACGATGAAACACAGAAATTGCTTCGGAATTTAATACAAAAGGCACAATGCCGACTTAAGTACAAGAAAACTGACTCTTCTTACTGTCTATGTTTTGAACCATTCCTGTGACACTAATTATAGATTCCGATGCTTCACTTCAGGTTTACTGTATCCCTCTGTCCTTCTTATTGACGATGAAACACAGATATTACATCGGAACTGAATACAAATGGCACAATGCCGACTTAAGTACAAGAAAACTGACTCTTCTTACTGTCTATGTTTTGAACCATTCCTGTGACACTAGTTATAGATTCCGATGCTTCACTTCAGGTTTACTGCATCCCTCTGACCTTCTTATTAACGATGAAACACAGAAATTGCATCGGAATTACATGCAAAAGGCACAATGCCGACTTAAGTACAAGAAAACTGACTCTTCTTACTGTCTATGTTTTGAACCATTCCTGTGACCCTAGTTATAGATTCCGATGCTTCATTTCAGGTTCACTGTATCCCTCTGACCTTCTTATTGACGTTGAAACACAGAAATTGCATCGGAATTAAATACAAAATGCACAATGCCGACATAAGTACAAGAAAACTGACTCTTCTTACTGTCTATGTATTGAACCATTCCTGTGACACTAGTTATAGATTCTGTTGCTTCACTTCAGGTTTACTGTATCCCTCTGACCTTCTTATTGACGATGAAACACAGAAATTGGATCGGAGTTAAATACAATGGCACAATGCCGACTTAAGTACAAGTAAACTAACTCTTCTTACAGTCCATGTTTTGAACCATTCGTGTGACACTAGTTATAGATTCCGATGCTTCACTTCAGGTTTACTGTATCCCTCTGACCTTCTTATTGACGATGACACAAAAATATTGTTTCGGAATTAAATACAAAAGGCACAATGCCGACTTAAGTACAAGATAACTGTCTCTTCCTACTGTCTATGCTTTGAACCATTCGTGTGACACTAGTTATAGATTCCGAAGCTTCACTTCACGTTTACTGTATCCCTCTGACCTTCTTATTGACGATGAAACACAAATATTGCATCGGAATTAAATACAAAAGGCACAATGCCGACTTAAGTACAAGAAAACTGACTCTTCTTACTGTCTATGTTTTGAACCATTCCTGTGACACTAGTTATAGATTCCGATGCTTCACTTCAGGTTTACTGTATACCTCTGACCTTCTTATTGACGATGAAACACAGAAATTGCATCGGAATTAAATACAAAAGGTACAATGCCGACTTGAGTACAAGAAAACTGACTCTTATACCTGTCTATGTTTTGAACCATTCATGTGACACTAGTTATAGATTCCGATGCTTTACTCCAGGCTTACTGTATCCCTCTGACCTTCTTATTGACGATGAAACACAGAAATTTCTTCGAAATTTAATACAAAAGGCACAATGAAGACTTAAGTACAAAAAAACTGACTCTTCTTACTGTCTATGTTTTGAACCATTCCTGTGACACTTATTATAGATTCCGATGCTTCACTTCAGGTTTACTGTATCCCTCTGACCTTCTTATTGACGATGAAACACAGAAATTGCATCGGAATTAAATACAAAAGGCACAATGCCGACTTAAGTACAAGAAAACTGACTCTTCTTACTGTCTATGTTTTGAACCATTCCTGTGACACTAGTTATAGATTCCGTTGCTTCACTTCAGGTTTACTGTATCCTTCGGACCTTCTTATTGACGATGAAACACAGAAATTGCATCGGAATTAATAATAAAAGGTACAATGCCAACTTAAGTACAAGAAAACTGACTCTTCTTACTGTCTATGTTTCGAACAATTCCTGTGACACTAGTTATGGATTCCGATGCTTCACGTCAAGTTTACTGTATCCCTCTGACCTTCGTATTGAGGATGAAACACAGAAATCGCATCGGAATTAAATACAAATGGTACAATGCCTGACTTAAGTACAAGAAAACTGACTCTTCTTACTGTCTATACTTTGAACCATTCATGTGACACTCGTTATAGATTCCGATGCTTTACTTCAGGTTTACTGTATCCCTCTGACCTTCTTATTGACAATGAAACACAGAAATTGCTTCGGAATTAAATACAAATGGCACAATGCCGACTTAAGTACAAGATAACTGACTCTTCTTACTGTCTGTGTTTTGAACCATTCCTGTTAAACTAGTTATAGATTCCGATGCTTCACTTCAGGTTTACCGTATCCCTCTGACCGTCTTATTGACGATGAAACACAGATATTGCATCGGATTTAAATAGAAAAGGCTGAATGCCGACTTAAGTACAAGAAAACTGACTCTTCTTACTGTCTATGTTTTGAACTATTCGTGCGACACTAGTTATAGATTCCAATGCTTCACTTCAGGTTTACTGTATCCCACTGACCTTGTTATTGACGATGAAACACAGATATTGCATCGGAATTAAATACATAAGGCACAATGCCGACTTAGGTACAAGAAAACTGACTCTTCTTACTGTCTATGTTTTGAACCATTCCTGTGACACTAGTTATAGATTCCGATGCTTCACTTCAGGTTTACTGTATCCCTCTGACCTTCTTATTGACGATGAAACACAGAAATTGCATCAGAATTAAATACAAAAGGCACAATGCCGACTTAAGTACAAGAAAACTGACTCTTCTTACTGTCTATGTTTAGATCCATTCCTGTGACACTAGGTATAGATTCCGATGCTTCACTTAAGGTTTACTGTATCCCTCTGACCTTCGTATTGACGATGAAACACAGAAATTGCATCGGAATTAAATACAAAAGGCACAATGCCGACTTAAGTAAAAGAAAATTGACTCTTCTTACTGTCTATGTTATGAACCATTCCTGTGACACTAGTTATAGATTCCGATGCTTCACTTCAGGTTTACTATATCCCTCTGACCTTCTTATTGACGATGAAACACAGAAATTGCATCGGAATTAAATACAAAAGGCACAATGCTGACTTAAGCACAAGAAAACTGACTCTTCTTACTGTCTATGTTTTGAACCATTCCTGTGACACTAGTTATAGATTCCGATGCTTCATTTCCGGTTCACTGTATCCCTCTGACCTTCTTATTGACGATGAAACACAGAAATTGCATCGGAATTAAATACAAAATGCACAATGCCGACTTAAGTACAAGAAAACTGACTCTTCTTACTGTCTATGTTTTGAACCATTTCTGTGACACTAGTTATAGATTCTGCTGCTTCACTTCAGGTTTACTGTATCCCTCTGACCTTCTTATTGACAATGAAACGCAGAAATTGCATCGGAGTTAAATACAAAGGCACAATGCCGACTTAAGTACAAGAAAACTAACTCTTCTTACAGTCCATGTTTTGAACCATTCGTGTGACACTATTTATAGATTCCGATGCTTCACTTCAGGTTTACTGTATCCCTCTGACTTTCTTATTGACGATCAAACACAAATATTGCATCGGAATTAAATACAAAAGGCACAATGCCGACTTAAGTACAAGAAATCTGTCTCTTCTTACTGTCTATGTTTTGAACCATTCCTATGACACTAGTTATAGATTCAGTTGCTTCACTTCAGGTTTACTGTATCCCTCTGACCTTCGTATTGATGATGAAACACAAAAGTTGCATCGGAATTAAATACAAAAGGCACAATGCCGACTTAAGTACAAGATAACTGACTCTTCTTACTGTCTATGTTTTGATCCATTCATGTGACACTAGTTATAGATTCCGATGCTTCATTCTAGGTTCACTGCATCCCTCTGACCTTCTTATTGACGATGAAACACTGAAATTGCATCGGAATTAAATACAAAAGGCACAATGCCGACTTAAGTACAAGAAAACTGACTCTTCTTACAGTCCATGTTTTGAACCATTCGTGTGACACTAGTTATAGATTCCGATGCTTCACTTCACGTTTACTGTATCTCTCTGACCTTCTTATTGACGATGAAACACAAATATTGCGTCGGAATTAAATACAAAAGGCAAAATGCCGACTTAAGTACAGGAAAACTGACTCTTCTTACAGTCTATGTTTTGAATCAATCCTGTGACTCTACTTATAGATTCCGATGCTTCACTTCAGGTTTACTGTATCCCTCTGACCTTCTTATTGACGATGAAACACAGATATTGCATCGGAATTAAATACAAAAGGCACAATGCCGACTTAAGTACAAGAAAACTGACTCTTCTTACTGTCTATGTTTTGAACCATTCCTGTGACACTAGTTATAGATTCCGATGCTTCACTTCAGGTTTACTGTATCCCTCTGACCTTCTTATTGACGATGAAACACAGAAATTGCATCGGAATGAAATACAAAAGGCACAATGCCGACTTAAGTACAAGAAAAATGACTCTTCTTACTGTCTATGTTTTGATCCATTCCTGTGACACTAGGTATAGATTCCGATGCTTCACTTAAGGTTTACTGTATCCCTCTGACCTTCGTATTGACGATGAAACACAGAAATTGCATCGGAATTAAATACAAAAGGCACAATGCCGACTTAAGTACAAGAAAATTTACTCTTCTTACTGTCTATGTTTGAACCATTCCTGTGACACTAGTTAAAGATTCCGATGCTTCACTTCAGGTTTCCTATATCCCTCTGACCTTCTTATTGACGATGAAACACAGAAATTGAATCGGAATTAAATACAAAAGGCACAATGCCGACTTAATTACAAGAAAACTGACTCTTCTTACTGTCTAAGATTTGAACCATTCCTGTGACACTAGTTATAGTTTCCTATGCATCACTTCAGGTTTACTGTATCCCTCTGACCTTCTTATTGACGATGAAACACAGAAATTGCATCGGAATTAAATACAAAAGGCACAATGCTGACTTAAATACAAGAAAACTGACTCTTCTTACTGTCTATGTTTTGAACCATTCCTGTGACACTAGTTATAGATTCCGATGCTTCATTTCCGGTTCACTGTATCCCTCTGACCTTCTTATTGACGATGAAACACAGAAATTGCATCGGAATTAAATACAAAAGGCACAATGCCGACTTAAGTACAAGAAAACTGACTCTTCTTACTGTCTATGTTTTGAACCATTCCTGTGACACTAGTTATAGATTCCGTTGCTTCACTTCAGGTTTACTGTATCCTTCGGACCTTCTTATTGACGATGAAACACAGAAATTGCATCGGAATTAATAATAAAAGGTACAATGCCAACTTAAGTACAAGAAAACTGACTCTTCTTACTGTCTATGTTTCGAACAATTCCTGTGACACTAGTTATGGATTCCGATGCTTCACGTCAAGTTTACTGTATCCCTCTGACCTTCGTATTGAGGATGAAACACAGAAATCGCATCGGAATTAAATACAAATGGTACAATGCCTGACTTAAGTACAAGAAAACTGACTCTTCTTACTGTCTATACTTTGAACCATTCATGTGACACTCGTTATAGATTCCGATGCTTTACTTCAGGTCTACTGTATCCCTCTGACCTTCTTATTGACAATGAAACACAGAAATTGCTTCGGAATTAAATACAAAAGGCACAATGCCGACTTAAGTACAAGATAACTGACTCTTCTTACTGTCTGTGTTTTGAACCATTCCTGTTAAACTAGTTATAGATTCCGATGCTTCACTTCAGGTTTACCGTATCCCTCTGACCGTCTTATTGACGATGAAACACAGATATTGCATCGGATTTAAATAGAAAAGGCAGAATGCCGACTTAAGTACAAGAAAACTGACTCTTCTTACTGTCTATGTTTTGAACTATTCGTGCGACACTAGTTATAGATTCCAATGCTTCACTTCAGGTTTACTGTATCCCACTGACCTTGTTATTGACGATGAAAGACAGAAATTGCATTGGAATTAAATACAAAAGGCACAATGCCGACTTAAGTACAAGAAAACTGACTCTTCTTACAGTCTGTGTATTGAATCATTCCTGTGACTCTACTTATAGATTCTGATGCTTCACTTCAGGTTTACTGTATCCCTCTGACCTTCTTATTGACGATGAAACACAGATATTGCATCGGAATTAAATACATAAGGCACAATGCCGACTTAAGTACAAGAAAACTGACTCTTCTTACTGTCTATGTTTTGAACCATTCCTGTGACACTAGTTATAGATTCCGATGCTTCACTTCAGGTTTACTGTATCCCTCTGACCTTCTTATTGACGATGAAACACAGAAATTGCATCGGAATTAAATACAAAAGGCACAATGCCGACTTAAGTACAAGAAAACTGACTCTTCTTACTGTCTATGTTTAGATCCATTCCTGTGACACTAGGTATAGATTCCGATGCTTCACTTAAGGTTTACTGTATCCCTCTGACCTTCGTATTGACGATGAAACACAGAAATTGCATCGGAATTAAATACAAAAGGCACAATGCCGACTTAAGTAAAAGAAAATTGACTCTTCTTACTGTCTATGTTATGAACCATTCCTGTGACACTAGTTATAGATTCCGATGCTTCACTTCAGGTTTACTATATCCCTCTGACCTTCTTATTGACGATGAAACACAGAAATTGCATCGGAATTAAATACAAAAGGCACAATGCTGACTTAAGCACAAGAAAACTGACTCTTCTTACTGTCTATGTTTTAAACCATTCCTGTGACACTAGTTATAGATTCCGATGCTTCATTTCCGGTTCACTGTATCCCTCTGACCTTCTTATTGACGATGAAACACAGAAATTGCATCGGAATTAAATACAAAATGCACAATGCCGACTTAAGTACAAGAAAACTGACTCTTCTTACTGTCTATGTTTTGAACCATTTCTGTGACACTAGTTATAGATTCTGCTGCTTCACTTCAGGTTTACTGTATCCCTCTGACCTTCTTATTGACAATGAAACGCAGAAATTGCATCGGAGTTAAATACAAAGGCACAATGCCGACTTAAGTACAAGAAAACTAACTCTTCTTACAGTCCATGTTTTGAACCATTCGTGTGACACTATTTATAGATTCCGATGCTTCACTTCAGGTTTACTGTATCCCTCTGACTTTCTTATTGACGATCAAACACAAATATTGCATCGGAATTAAATACAAAAGGCACAATGCCGACTTAAGTACAAGAAATCTGTCTCTTCTTACTGTCTATGTTTTGAACCATTCCTATGACACTAGTTATAGATTCAGTTGCTTCACTTCAGGTTTACTGTATCCCTCTGACCTTCGTATTGATGATGAAACACAAAAGTTGCATCGGAATTAAATACAAAAGGCACAATGCCGACTTAAGTACAAGATAACTGACTCTTCTTACTGTCTATGTTTTGATCCATTCATGTGACACTAGTTATAGATTCCGATGCTTCATTCTAGGTTCACTGCATCCCTCTGACCTTCTTATTGACGATGAAACACTGAAATTGCATCGGAATTAAATACAAAAGGCACAATGCCGACTTAAGTACAAGAAAACTGACTCTTCTTACAGTCCATGTTTTGAACCATTCGTGTGACACTAGTTATAGATTCCGATGCTTCACTTCACGTTTACTGTATCTCTCTGACCTTCTTATTGACGATGAAACACAAATATTGCGTCGGAATTAAATACAAAAGGCAAAATGCCGACTTAAGTACAGGAAAACTGACTCTTCTTACAGTCTATGTTTTGAATCAATCCTGTGACTCTACTTATAGATTCCGATGCTTCACTTCAGGTTTACTGTATCCCTCTGACCTTCTTATTGACGATGAAACACAGATATTGCATCGGAATTAAATACAAAAGGCACAATGCCGACTTAAGTACAAGAAAACTGACTCTTCTTACTGTCTATGTTTTGAACCATTCCTGTGACACTAGTTATAGATTCCGATGCTTCACTTCAGGTTTACTGTATCCCTCTGACCTTCTTATTGACGATGAAACACAGAAATTGCATCGGAATGAAATACAAAAGGCACAATGCCGACTTAAGTACAAGAAAAATGACTCTTCTTACTGTCTATGTTTTGATCCATTCCTGTGACACTAGGTATAGATTCCGATGCTTCACTTAAGGTTTACTGTATCCCTCTGACCTTCGTATTGACGATGAAACACAGAAATTGCATCGGAATTAAATACAAAAGGCACAATGCCGACTTAAGTACAAGAAAATTTACTCTTCTTACTGTCTATGTTTGAACCATTCCTGTGACACTAGTTAAAGATTCCGATGCTTCACTTCAGGTTTCCTATATCCCTCTGACCTTCTTATTGACGATGAAACACAGAAATTGAATCGGAATTAAATACAAAAGGCACAATGCCGACTTAATTACAAGAAAACTGACTCTTCTTACTGTCTAAGATTTGAACCATTCCTGTGACACTAGTTATAGTTTCCTATGCATCACTTCAGGTTTACTGTATCCCTCTGACCTTCTTATTGACGATGAAACACAGAAATTGCATCGGAATTAAATACAAAAGGCACAATGCTGACTTAAATACAAGAAAACTGACTCTTCTTACTGTCTATGTTTTGAACCATTCCTGTGACACTAGTTATAGATTCCGATGCTTCATTTCCGGTTCACTGTATCCCTCTGACCTTCTTATTGACGATGAAACACAGAAATTGCATCGGAATTAAATACAAAATGCACAATGCCGACTTAAGTACAAGAAAACTGACTCTTCTTATTGTCTATGTTTTGATCCATTCCTGTGACACTAGGTACAGATTCCAATGCTTCACTTAAGGTTTACTGTATCCCTCTGACCTTCGTATTGACGATGAAACACAGAAATTGCATCGGAATTAAATACAAAAGGCACAATGCCGCCTTAAGTAAAAGAAAATTGACTCTTCTTACTGTCTATGTTTTGAACCATTCCTGTGACACTAGTTATAGATTCCGATGCTTCACTTCAGGTTTACTATATCCCTCTGACCTTCTTATTGACGATGAAACACAGAAATTGCATCGGAATTAAATACAAAAGGCACAATGCCGACATAATTACAAGAAAACTGACTCTTCTTACTAAGTTTTCAACCATTCCTGTGACACTAGTTATAGTTTCCTATGCTTCACTTCAGGTTTACTGTATCCCTCTGACCTTCTTATTGACGATGAAACACAGAAATTGCATCGGAATTAAATACAAAAGGCACAATGCTGACTTAAGTACAAGAAAACTGACTCTTCTTACTGTCTATGTTTTGAACCATTCCTGTGACACTAGTTATAGATTCCGATGTTTCATTTCCGGTTCACTGTATCCCTCTGACCTTCTTATTGACGATGAAACACAGACATTGCATCGGAATTAAATACAAAATGCTCAATGCCGACTTAAGTACAAGAAGACTGACTCTTCTTACTGTCTATGTTTTGAACCATTCCTGTGACACTAGTTATATATTCTGCTGCTTCACTTCAGGTTTACTGTATCCCTCTGACCATCTTATTGACAATGAAACACAGAAATTGCATCGGAGTTAAATACAAAGGCACAATGCCGACTTAAGTACAAGAAAACTAACTCTTCTTACAGTCCATGCTTTGAACCATTCGTGTGACACTAGTTATAGATTCCGATGCTTCACTTCAGGTTTACTGTATCCCTCTGACTTTCTTATTGACGATGAAACACAAATATTGCATCGGAATTAAATACAAAAGGCACAATGCCGACTTAAGTACAAGAAATCTGTCTCTTCTTACTGTCTATGTTTTGAACCATTCCTATGACACTAGTTATAGATTCAGTTGCTTCACTTCAGGTTTACTGTATCCCTCTGACCTTCGCATTGATGATGAAACACAAAAGTTGCATCGGAATTAAATACAAAAGGCACAATGCCGACTTAAGTACAAGAAAACTGACTTTTCTTACAGTCCATGTTTTGAACCATTCGTGTGACACTAGTTATAGATTCCGATGCTGCACTTCACGTTTACTGTATCCCTCTGACCTTCTTATTGACGATGAAACACAAATATTGCATCGGAATTAAATACAAAAGGCACAATGCCGACTTAAGTACAAGAAAACTGACTCTTCTTACTGTCTATGTTTTGAACAATTCCTGTGACACTAGTTATAGATTCCGATGCTTCACTTCAGGTTTACTGTATACCTCTGACCTTCTTATTGACGATGAAACACAGAAATTGCATCGGAATTAAATACAAAAGGCACAATGCCGACTTGAGTACAAGAAAACTGACTCTTGTAACTGTCAATGTTTGAACCATTCATGTGACACTAGTTATAGATTCCGAAGCTTTACTCCAGGTTCACTGTATCCCTCTGACCTTCTTATTGACGATGAAACACAGACAATGCATCGGAATTAAATACAAAATGCTCAATGCCGACTTAAGTACAAGAAGACTGACTCTTCTTACTGTCTATGTTTTGAACCATTCCTGTGACACTAGTTATAGATTCTGCTGCTTCACTTCAGGTTTACTGTATCCCTCTGACCATCTTATTGACAATGAAACACAGAAATTGCATCGGAGTTAAATACAAAGGCACAATGCCGACTTAAGTACAAGAAAACTAACTCTTCTTACAGTCCATGCTTTGAACCATTCGTGTGACACTAGTTATAGATTCCGATGCTTCACTTCAGGTTTACTGTATCCCTCTGACTTTCTTATTGACGATGAAACACAAATATTGCATCGGAATTAAATACAAAAGGCACAATGCCGACTTAAGTACAAGAAATCTGTCTCTTCTTACTGTCTATGTTTTGAACCATTCCTATGACACTAGTTATAGATTCAGTTGCTTCACTTCAGGTTTACTGTATCCCTCTGACCTTCGCATTGATGATGAAACACAAAAGTTGCATCGGAATTAAATACAAAAGGCACAATGCCGACTTAAGTACAAGAAAACTGACTTTTCTTACAGTCCATGTTTTGAACCATTCGTGTGACACTAGTTATAGATTCCGATGCTGCACTTCACGTTTACTGTATCCCTCTGACCTTCTTATTGACGATGAAACACAAATATTGCATCGGAATTAAATACAAAAGGCACAATGCCGACTTAAGTACAAGAAAACTGACTCTTCTTACTGTCTATGTTTTGAACAATTCCTGTGACACTAGTTATAGATTCCGATGCTTCACTTCAGGTTTACTGTATACCTCTGACCTTCTTATTGACGATGAAACACAGAAATTGCATCGGAATTAAATACAAAAGGCACAATGCCGACTTGAGTACAAGAAAACTGACTCTTGTAACTGTCAATGTTTGAACCATTCATGTGACACTAGTTATAGATTCCGAAGCTTTACTCCAGGTTTACTGTATCCCTCTGACCTTCTTATTGACGATGAAACACAGAAATTGCTTCGGAATTAAATACAAAAGGCGCAATGCCGACTTAAGTACAAGAAAACTGACTCTTCTTACTGTCTATGTTTTGAACCATTCCTGTGACACTAGTTATAGATTCCGATGCTTCATTTCATGTTCACTGTATCCCTCTGACCTTCTTATTGACGATGAAACACAGAAATTGCATCGGAATTAAATAGAAAAGGGACAATGCCAACTTAAGTACAGGAAAACTGACTCTTCTTACAGTCTACGTTTTGAATCATTCCTGTGACTCTACTTATAGATTCCAATGCTTCACTTCAGGTTTACTGTACCCCCTCTGACCTTCTTATTGACGATGAAACACAGATATTGCATCGGAATGAAATACAAATGGCACAATGCCGACTTAAGTACAAGAAAACTGACTCTTCTTACTGTCTATTTGTTGAACCATTCCTGTGACACTAGTTATAGATTCCGATGCTTCACTTCAGGTTTACTGTATCTCTGTGACCTTCGTATTGACGATGAAACACAGAAGTTGCATCGGAATTAAATACAAAATGCACAATGCCGACTTAAGTACAAGAAAACTGACTCTTCTTACTGTCTACGTTTTGAACCATTCCAGTGACACTAGTCATAGATTGCGATGCTTCATTTCAGGTTCACTGTATCCCTCTGACCTTCTTATTGACGATGAAACACAGAAATTGCATCGGAATTAAATACAAAAGGCACTATGCCGACTTAAGTACAAGAAAATTGGCTCTTCTTACTGTCTATGTTTTGAACCATTCCTGTGACACTAGTTATAGATTCCGATGCTTCACTTCAGGTTTACTGTATCCCTCTGACCTTCTTATTGACGATGAAACACAGAAATTGCATCGGAATTAAATACAAAAGGCACAATGCCGACTTAATTACAAGAAAACTGACTCTTCTTACTGTCTAAGTTTTGAACCATTCCTGTGACACTAGTTATAGTTTCCTATGCATCGATTGAGGTTTACTGTATCACTCTGACCTTCTTATTGACGATGAAACACAAAAATTGCATCGGAGTTAAATACAAAGCACAATGCCGACTTAAGTACAAGAAAACTAACTCTTCTTACAGTCTATGCTTTGAACCATTCGTGTGACACTACTTATAGATTCCGATGCTTCACTTCAGGTTTACTGTATCCCTCTGACCATCTTATTGACGATGAATTACAGATATTGCATCGGAATTAAATACAAATGGCACAATGCCGACTTAAGTACAAGAAAACTGACTCTTCTTACTGTCTATGTTTTGAACCATTCCTGTGACACTAGTTATAGATTCCGATGCTTCACTTCAGGTTTACTGTATCCCTCTGACCTTCGTACTGATGATGAAACACAGAAGTTGCATCGGAATTAAATACAAAAGGCACAATGCCGGCTTAAGTACAAGAAAACTGACTCTTCTTACTGTCTATGTTTTGAACCATTCCTGTGACACTAGTTATAGATTGCGATGCTTCATTTCAGGTTCACTGTATCCCTCTGACCTTCTTATTGACGATGAAACACAGAAATTGCATCGGAATTAAATACAAAAGGCACAATGCCGACTTAAGTACAAGAAAACTGACTCTTCTTACTGTCTATGTTTTGAACCATTCCTGTCACACTAGTTATAGTTTCCTATGCTTCACTTGAGGTTTACTGTATCCCTCTGACCTTCTTATTGACGATGAAACACAAAAATTGCATTGGAGTTAAATACAAAGCACAATGCCGACTTAAGTACAAGAAAACTGACACTTCTTACAGTCCATGCTTTGAACCATTCGTGTGACACTAGTTATCGATTCCGATGCTTCACTTCAGGTTTACTGTATCCCTCTGACATTCTTATTGACGATGAAACACAAATATTGCATTGGAATTAAATACAAAAGGCACAATGCTGACTTAAGTACAAGAAAACTGACTCTTCTTACTGTCTATACTTTGAACCATTCCTGTGATACTAGTTATAGATTCCGATGCTTCACTTCAGGTTTACTGTATCCCTCTGACCTTCGTATTGACGATGAAACACAAAAGTTGCATCGGAATAAAATACAAAAGGCTCAATGCCGACTTAAGTACAAGATAACTTACTCTTCTTACTGTCTATGTTTTGAACCATTCCTGTGACACTAGTTATATTTTCCGATGCTTCATTTCAGGTTCACTGTATCCCTCTGACCTTCTTATTGACGATGGAACACTGAAATTGCATCGGAATTAAATACAAAAGGCACAATGCCGATTTAAGTGCAAGAAAACGGACTTTTCTTACTGTCTATGTTTTCAACCATTCCTGTGAGACTAGTTTTAGATTCCGATGCTTCACTTCAGGTTTACTGTATCCCTCTGACCTTCTTATTGACGATGAAACACAGAAATTGCATCGGAATTAAATACAGAAGACACAACGCCAACTTGAGTACAAGAAAACTGACTCTTATAACTGTCTATGTTATGAACCATTCATGTGACACCAGTTACAGTTTCCGATGCTTTACTCCAGGTTTACTGTATCCTTCTGACCTTCTTATTGACGATGAAACACAGAAATTGCTTCGGAATTAAATACAAAAGGCACAATGTCGACTTAAGTACATGAAAACTGACTCTTCTTACTGTCTATGTTTTGATCTATTCCTGTGACACTAGTTATAGATTCCGACGCTTCACTTCAGGTTTACTGTATCCCACTGACCTTCTAATTGACGATGAAACATAGAAATTGCATCGGAATTAAATAGAAAAGGAACAATGCCGACTTAAGTACAAGAAAACTGACTCTTCTTACTGTCTATGTTTTAAACCATTCCTGTGACACTAGTTATAGATTCCGATGCTTCACTTCAGGTTTACTGTATCCCTGTGACCTCCTTACTGAAGATGAATCCCAGATATTGCATCGGAATTTAAAAAAAAATACACAATGCCGACTTAAGTAAAAGAAAACTGACTCTTCTTACTGTCTATGTTTTGAACCATTCCTGTGACACTAGTTATAGATTCCGGTGCTTCATTTCCGGTTCACTGTATCCCTCTGACCTTCTTATTGACGATGAAACACAGACATTGCATCGGAATTAAATACAAAATGCTCAATGCCGACTTAAGTACAAGAAGACTGACTCTTCTTACTGTCTATGTTTTGAACCATTCCTGTGACACTAGTTATAGATTCTGCTGCTTCACTTCAGGTTTACTGTATCCCTCTGACCATCTTATTGACAATGAAACACAGAGATTGCATCGGAATTAAATACAACAGGCACAATGCCGACTTAAGTACAAGATAACTGACTCTTCTTACTGTCTATGTTTTGAACCATTCCTGTGACACTAGTTATAGATTCCGATGCTTCATTTTAGGTTCACTGTATCCCTCTGATCTTCTTATTGACGATGAAACACTGAAATTGCATCGGAATTAAATACAAAAGGCACAATGCCGACTTAAGTACAAGAAAACTGACTTTTCTTACAGTCCATGTTTTGAACCATTCGTGTGACACTAGTTATAGATTCTGCTGCTTCACTTCAGGTTTACTGTATCCCTCTGACCATCTTATTGACAATGAAACACAGAAATTGCATCGGAGTTAAATACAAAGGCACAATGCCGACATAAGTACAAGAAAACTAACTCTTCTTACAGTCCATGTTTTGAACCATTCGTGTGACACTAGTTATAGATTCCGATGCTTCACTTCAGGTTTACTGTATCCCTCTGACTTTCTTATTGACGATGAAACACAAATATTGCATCGGAATTAAATACAAAAGGCACAATGCCGACTTAAGTACAAGAAATCTGTCTCTTCTTACTGTCTATGCTTTGAACCATTCCTATGACACTAGTTATAGATTCAGTTGCTTCACTTCAGGTTTACTGTATCCCTCTGACCTTCGCATTGATGATGAAACACAAAAGTTGCATCGGAATTAAATACAAAAGGCACAATGCCGACTTAAGTACAAGATAACTGACTCTTCTTACTGTCTATGTTTTGAACCATTCCTGTGACACTAGTTATAGATTCCGAAGCTTCATTTTAGGTTCACTGTATCCCTCTGACCTTCTTATTGACGATGAAACACTGAAATTGCATCGGACTTAAATACAAAATGCACAATGCCGACTTAAGTACAAGAAAACTGACTTTTCTTACAGTCCATGTTTGAACCATTCGTGTGACACTAGTTATAGATTCCGATGCTGCACTTCACGTTTACTGTATCCCTCTGACCTTCTTATTGACGATGAAACACAAATATTGCATCGGAATTAAATACAAAAGGCACAATGCCGACTTAAGTACAAGAAAACTGACTCTTCTTACTGTCTATGTTTTGAACAATTCCTGTGACACTAGTTATAGATTCCGATGCTTCACTTCAGGTTTACTGTATACCTCTGACCTTCTTATTGACGATGAAACACAGAAATTGCATCGGAATTAAATACAAAAGGCACAATGCCGACTTGAGTACAAGAAAACTGACTCTTGTAACTGTCATTGTTTGAACCATTCATGTGACACTAGTTATAGATTCCGATGCTTTACTCCAGGTTTACTGTATCCCTCTGACCTTCTTATTGACGATGAAACACAGAAATTGCTTCGGAATTAAATACAAAAGGCGCAATGCCGACTTAAGTACAAGAAAACTGACTCTTCTTACTGTCTATGTTTTGAACCATTCCTGTGACACTAGTTATAGATTCCGATGCTTCATTTCATGTTCACTGTATCCCTCTGACCTTCTTATTGACGATGAAACACAGAAATTGCATCGGAATTAAATAGAAAAGGCACAATGCCGACTTAAGTACAAGAAAACTGACTTGTCTTACTGTCTATGTTATGAACCAATCCTGTGACACTAGTTGTAGATTCTGCTGCTTCACTTCATGTTTACAGTATCGCTCTGACCTTCTTATTGACGATGAAACACAGAAATTGCATCGGAGGTAATACAACGGCCAATGCCGACTTAAGTACAAGAAAACTGACTCTTCTTACTGTCTACGTTTTGAACCATTCCAGTGACACTAGTCATAGATTGCGATGCTTCATTTCAGGTTCACTGTATCCCTCTGACCTTCTTATTGACGATGAAACACAGAAATTGCATCGGAATTAAATACAAAAGGCACTATGCCGACTTAAGTACAAGAAAACTGACTCTTCTTACTGTCTAAGTTTTGAACCATTCCTGTGACACTAGTTATAGTTTCCTATGCTTCACTTGAGGTTTACCGTATCCCTCTGACCTTCTTATTGACGATGAAACACAAAAATTGCATCGGAGTTAAATACAAAGCACAATGCCGACTTAAGTACAAGATAACTAACTCTTCTTACAGTCTATGCTTTGAACCATTCGTGTGACACTAGTTATAGATTCCGATGCTTCACTTCAGGTTTAATGTATTAATCTGACCTTCGTATTGAGGATGAAACACAGAAATTGCATCGGAATGAAATACAAAAGGCAAAATGCCGACTTAAGTGCAAGAAAATTGACTCTTCTTACTGTCTATATTTTGAACCATTCCTGTGACACTAGTTATAGATTCCGATGCCTCACTTCAAGGTTACTGTATCCCTCTGACCTTCTTATTGACGATGAAACACAGAAATTGCATCGGAATTAAATACAAAAGGCACAATGCCGACTTAATTACAAAAAAACTGACTCTTCTTACTGTCTAAGTTTTGAACCATTCCTGTGACACTAGTTATAGTTTCCTATGCATCGATTGAGGTTTACTGTATCACTCTGACCTTCTTATTGACGATGAAACACAAAAATTGCATCGGAGTTAAATACAAAGCACAATGCCGACTTAAGTACAAGAAAACTAACTCTTCTTACAGTCTATGCTTTGAACCATTCGTGTGACACTACTTATAGATTCCGATGCTTCACTTCAGGTTTACTGTATCCCTCTGACCATCTTATTGACGATGAAACACAGATATTGCATCGGAATTAAATACAAATGGCACAATGCCGACTTAAGTACAAGAAAACTGACTCTTCTTACTGTCTATGTTTTGAACCATTCCTGTGACACTAGTTATAGATTCCGATGCTTCACTTCAGGTTTACTGTATCCCTCTGACCTTCGTACTGATGATGAAACACAGAAGTTGCATCGGAATTAAATACAAAAGGCACAATGCCGGCTTAAGTACAAGAAAACTGACTCTTCTTACTGTCTATGTTTTGAACCATTCCTGTGACACTAGTTATAGATTCCGATGCTTCACTTCAGGTTTACTGTATCCCTCTGACCTTCGTACTGATGATGAAACACAGAAGTTGCATCGGAATTAAATACAAAAGGCACAATGCCGGCTTAAGTACAAGAAAACTGACTCTTCTTACTGTCTATGTTTTGAACCATTCCTGTGACACTAGTTATAGATTGCGATGCTTCATTTCAGGTTCACTGTATCCCTCTGACCTTCTTATTGACGATGAAACACAGAAATTGCATCGGAATTAAATACAAAAGGCACAATGCCGACTTAAGTACAAGAAAACTGACTCTTCTTACTGTCTATGTTTTGAACCATTCCTGTCACACTAGTTATAGTTTCCTATGCTTCACTTGAGGTTTACTGTATCCCTCTGACCTTCTTATTGACGATGAAACACAAAAATTGCATCGGAGTTAAATACAAAGCACAATGCCGACTTAAGTACAAGAAAACTGACACTTCTTACAGTCCATGCTTTGAACCATTCGTGTGACACTAGTTATCGATTCCGATGCTTCACTTCAGGTTTACTGTATCCCTCTGACATTCTTATTGACGATGAAACACAAATATTGCATTGGAATTAAATACAAAAGGCACAATGCTGACTTAAGTACAAGAAAACTGACTCTTCTTACTGTCTATACTTTGAACCATTCCTGTGATACTAGTTATAGATTCCGATGCTTCACTTCAGGTTTACTGTATCCCTCTGACCTTCGTATTGACGATGAAACACAAAAGTTGCATCGGAATAAAATACAAAAGGCACAATGCCGACTTAAGTACAAGATAACTTACTCTTCTTACTGTCTATGTTTTGAACCATTCCTGTGACACTAGTTATATTTTCCGATGCTTCATTTCAGGTTCACTGTATCCCTCTGACCTTCTTATTGACGATGGAACACTGAAATTGCATCGGAATTAAATACAAAAGGCACAATGCCGATTTAAGTGCAAGAAAACGGACTTTTCTTACTGTCTATGTTTTCAACCATTCCTGTGAGACTAGTTTTAGATTCCGATGCTTCACTTCAGGTTTACTGTATCCCTCTGACCTTCTTATTGACGATGAAACACAGAAATTGCATCGGAATTAAATACAGAAGACACAACGCCAACTTGAGTACAAGAAAACTGACTCTTATAACTGTCTATGTTATGAACCATTCATGTGACACCAGTTACAGTTTCCGATGCTTTACTCCAGGTTTACTGTATCCTTCTGACCTTCTTATTGACGATGAAACACAGAAATTGCTTCGGAATTAAATGCAAAAGGCACAATGTCGACTTAAGTACAAGAAAACTGACTCTTCTTTCTGTCTATGTTTTGATCTATTCCTGTGACACTAGTTATAGATTCCGACGCTTCACTTCAGGTTTACTGTATCCCACTGACCTTCTAATTGACGATGAAACATAGAAATTGCATCGGAATTAAATAGAAAAGGAACAATGCCGACTTAAGTACAAGAAAACTGACTCTTCTTACTGTCTATGTTTTAAACCATTCCTGTGACACTAGTTATAGATTCCGATGCTTCACTTCAGGTTTACTGTATCCCTGTGACCTTCTTACTGAAGATGAATATCAGATATTGCATCGGAATTAAAAAAAAAATACACAATGCCGACTTAAGTAAAAGAAAACTGACTCTTCTTACTGTCTATGTTTTGAACCATTCCTGTGACACAAGTTATAGATTCCGAGGCGTCACTTCAGGTTTACTGTATCCCTCAGACGTTCTTATTGACGATGAAACACAGAAATTGCATCGGAATTAAATACAAAAGGCACAACGACGACTTAAGTACAAGAAAACTGACTCTTCCTACTCCCTATGTTTTGAACCATTCCTGTGCCACTAGGTATAGATTCCGATGCTTCAGTTCAGGTTTACTGTATTACTCTGACCTTCTTAATGACGATGAAACGCAGAAATCGCATCGGAATTAAATACAAAAAGCACAATGCCGACTTAAGTATAAGAAAACTAACAATTTTTAATGTCTATGTTTATAACCATTCCTGTGTCACTAGTTATAGATTCCGATGCGTCACTTCAGGTTTACTGTATCCCTCTGACCTTCTTATTGACGATGAAACACAGAAATTGCATCGGAATTAAATACTAAAATCACAATGCCGACATAAGTACAAGAAAACTGACTCTTCTTACTGTCTATGTTTGAACCATTCATGTGACACTAGTTATAGATTCCGATGCTTCACTTCAGGTTAACTGTATCCCTCTGACATTCTTATTGTTGATGAAACACAGATATTGCATCGGAATTAAATACAAAAGGCACAATGCCTACTTCAGTACAAGAAAACTGACTCTCCTTACTTACTATGTTTTGAACCATTCCTGTGACAGTAGTAATAGATTCCGATGCTTCACTTCAGGTTTACTGTTTCCCTCTGACCTTCTTACTGACGATGAAACACGGAAATTGCATCGGAATTAAATACAAAAGGCACAATGCCGACTTAAGTACAAGAAAACAGACTCTTCTTATTTTCTATGTTTTGAACCATTCATGTGACACTAGTTATAGCTTCCGATTCTTCTCTTCAGGTTTACTGTATCCATCTGACCTTCTTATTGACGACGAAACACAGAAATTGCATCGGAATTAAATACAAAAGGCACAATGCCGACTTATGTACAAGGAAACTGACTCTTCTTACTGTCTATGTTTGAACCATTCATGTGACACTAGTTATAGTTTCCTATGCTTCACTTCAGGTTTACTGTATCCCTCTGACCTTCTTATTGACGATGAAACACAGAAATTGCATCGGAATTAAATACAAAAGGCACAATGCTGACTTAAGTACAAGAAAACTGACTCTTCTTACTGTCTATGTTTTGAACCATTCCTGTGACACTAGTTATAGATTCCGATGCTTCATTTCCGGTTCACTGTATCCCTCTGACCTTCTTATTGACGATGAAACACAGACATTGCATCGGAGTTAAATACAAAATGCTCAATGCCGACTTAAGTACAAGAAGACTGACTCTTCTTACTGTCTATGTTTTGAACCATTCCTGTGACACTAGTTATAGATTCTGCTGCTTCACTTCAGGTTTACTGTATCCCTCTGACCATCTTATTGACAATGAAACACAGAGATTGCATCGGAATTAAATACAAAAGGCACAATGCCGACTTAAGTACAAGATAACTGACTCTTCTTACTGTCTATGTTTTGAACCATTCCTGTGACACTAGTTATAGATTCCGATGCTTCATTTTAGGTTCACTGTATCCCTCTGACCTTCTTATTGACGATGAAACACAAATATTGCATCGGAATTAAATACAAAAGGCACAATGCCGACTTAAGTACAAGAAAACTGACTTTTCTTACAGTCCATGTTTTGAACCATTCGTGTGACACTAGTTATAGATTCCGATGCTGCACTTCACGTTTACTGTATCCCTCTGACCTTCTTATTGACGATGAAACACAAATATTGCATCGGAATTAAATACAAAAGGCACAATGCCGACTTAAGTACAAGAAAACTGACTCTTCTTACTGTCTATGTTTTGAACAATTCCTGTGACACTAGTTATAGATTCCGATGCTTCACTTCAGGTTTACTGTATACCTCCGACCTTCTTATTGACGATGAAAGACAGAAATTGCATCGGAATTAAATACAAAAGGCACAATGCCGACTTGAGTACAAGAAAACTGACTCTTGTAACTGTCATTGTTTGAACCATTCATGTGACACTAGTTATAGATTCCGATGCTTTACTCCAGGTTTACTGTATCCCTCTGACCTTCTTATTGACGATGAAACACAGAAATTGCTTCGGAATTAAATACAAAAGGCGCAATGCCGACTTAAGTACAAGAAAACTGACTCTTCTTACTGTCTATGTTTTGAACCATTCCTGTGACACTAGTTATAGATTCCGATGCTTCATTTCATGTTCACTGTATCCCTCTGACCTTCTTATTGACGATGAAACACAGAAATTGCATCGGAATTAAATAGAAAAGGCACAAAGCCGACTTAAGTACAAGAAAACTGACTTTTCTTACTGCCTATGTTATGAACCATTCCTGTGACACTAGTTATAGATTCTGCTGCTTCACTTCATGTTTACAGTATCGCTCTGACCTTCTTATTGACGATGAAACACAGAAATTGCATCGGAGGTAATACAAAGGCACAATGCCGAATTAAGTACAAGAAAACAGACTCTTCTTACAGTCCATGTTTTGAACCATTCGTGTGACACTAGTTATAGATTCCGATGCTTCACTTCAGGTTTACTGTATCCCTCTGACCTTCTAATTGACGATGAAACATAGAAATTGCATCGGAATTAAATAGAAAAGGAACAATGCCAACTTAAGTACAGGAAAACTGACTCTTCTTACAGTCTACGTTTTGAATCATTCCTGTGACTCTACTTATAGATTCCAATGCTTCACTTCAGGTTTACTGTACCCCCTTTCACCTTCTTATTGACGATGAAACACAGATATTGCATCGGAATTAAATACAAATGGCACAATGCCGACTTAAGTACAAGAAAACTGACTCTTCTTACTGTCTATGTGTTGAACCATTCCTGTGACACTAGTTATAGATTCCGATGCTTCACTTCAGGTTTACTGTATCTCTGTGACCTTCGTATTGACGATGAAACACAGAAGTTGCATCGGAATTAAATACAAAATGCACAATGCCGACTTAAGTACAAGACAACTGACTCTTCTTACTGTCTATGTTTTGAACCATTCCAGTGACACTAGTCATAGATTGCGATGCTTCATTTCAGGTTCACTGTATCCCTCTGACCTTCTTATTGACGATGAAACACACAAATTGCATCGGAATTAAACACAAAAGGCACTATTCCGACTTAAGTACAAGAAAATTGGCTCTTCTTACTGTCTATGTTTTGAACCATTCCTCTGACACTTGTTATAGATTCCGATGCTTCACTTAAGGTTTACTGTATCCCTCTGACCTTCTTATTGACGATGAAACACAGAAATTGCATCGGAATTAAATACAAAAGGCACAATGCCGACTTAATTACAAGAAAACTGACTCTTCTTACTGTCTAAGTTTTGAACCATTCCTGTGACACTAGTTATAGTTTCCTATGCTTCACTTGAGGTTTACCGTATCCCTCTGACCTTCTTACTGACGATGAAACACAAAAATTGCATCGGAGTTAAATACAAAGCACAATGCCGACTTAAGTACAAGAAAACTAACTCTTCTTACAGTCTATGCTTTGAACCATTCGTGTGACACTAGTTATAGATTCCGATGCTTCACTTCAGGTTTACTGTATTCCTCTGACCTTCGTATTGAGGATGAAACACAGAAATTGTATCGGAATGAAATACAAAAGGCAAAATGCCGACTTAAGTGCAAGAAAATTGACTCTTCTTACTGTCTATATTTTGAACCATTCCTGTGACACTAGTTATAGATTCCGATGCTTCACTTCAAGGTTACTGTATCCCTCTGACCTTCTTATTGACGATGAAACACAGAAATTGCATCGGAATTAAATACAAAAGGCACAATGCCGACTTAATTACAAGAAAACTGACTCTTCTTACTGTCTAAGTTTTGAACCATTCCTGTGACACTATTTATAGTTTCCTATACATCGATTGAGGTTTACTGTATCACTCTGACCTTCTTATTGACGATGAAACACAAAAATTGCATCGGAGTTAAATACAAAGCACAATGCCGACTTAAGTACAAGAAAACTAACTCTTCTTACAGTCTATGCTTTGAACCATTCGTGTGACACTACTTATAGATTCCGATGCTTCACTTCAGGTTTACTGTATCCCTCTGACCATCTTATTGACGATGAAACACAGATATTGCATCGGAATTAAATACAAATGGCACAATGCCGACTTAAGTACAAGAAAACTGACTCTTCTTACTGTCTATGTTTTGAACCATTCCTGTGACACTAGTTATAGATTCCGATGCTTCACTTCAGGTCTACTGTATCCCTCTGACCTTCGTATTGATGATGAAACACAGAAGTTGCATCGGAATTAAATGCAAAAGGCACAATGCCGACATAAGTACAAGAAAACTGACTCTTCTTACTGTCTATGCTTTGAACCATTCCTGTGACACTAGTTATAGATTGCGATGCTTCATTTCAGGTTCACTGTATCCCTCTGACCTTCTTATTGACGATGAAACACAGAAATTGCATCGGAATTAAATACAAAAGGCACAATGCCGACTTAAGTACAAGAAAACTGACTCTTCTTACTGTCTATGTTTTGAACCATTCCTGTCACACTAGTTATAGTTTCCTATGCTTCACTTGAGGTTTACTGTATCCCTCTGACCTTCTTATTGACGATGAAACACAAAAATTGCATCGGAGTTAAATACAAAGCACAATGCCGACTTAAGTACAAGAAAACTGACACTTCTTACAGTCCATGCTTTGAACCATTCGTGTGACACTAGTTATCGATTCCGATGCTTCACTTCAGGTTTAGGGTATCCCTCTGACATTCTTATTGACGATGAAACACAAATATTGCATTGGAATAAATACAAAAAGCACAATGCTGACTTAAGTACAACAAAACTGACTCTTCTTACTGTCTATACTTTGAACCATTCCTGTGACACTAGTTATAGATTCCGATGCTTCACTTCAGGTTTACTGTATCCCTCTGACCTACGTATTGACGATGAAACACAAAAGTTGCATCGGAATTAAATACAAAAGGCACAATGCCGACTTAAGTACAAGATAACTGACTCTTCTTACTGTCTATGTTTTGAACCATTCCTGTGACACTAGTTATATTTTCCGATGCTTCATTTCAGGTTCACTGTATCCCTCTGACCTTCTTTTTGACGATGGAACACTGAATTTGCATCGGAATTAAATACAAAAGGCACAATGCCGATTTAAGTGCAAGAAAACGGACTTTTCTTACTGTCTATGTTTTCAACCATTCCTGTGAGACTAGTTTTAGATTCCGATGCTTCACTTCAGGTTCACTGTATCCCTCTGACCTTCGTATTGACGATGAAACACAGAAATTGCATCGGAATTAAATACAGAAGACACAACGCCAACTTGAGTACAAGAAAACTGACTCTTATAACTGTCTATTTTATGAACCATTCATGTGACACTAGTTACAGATTCCGATGCTTTACTCCAGGTTTACTGTATCCTTCTGACCTTCTTATTGACGATGAAACACAGAAATTGCTTCGGAATTAAATACAAAAGGCACAATGTCGACTTAAGTTCAAGAAAACTGACTGTTCTTACTGTCTATGTTTTGATCTATTCCTGTGACACTAGTTATAGATTCCGACGCTTCACTTCAGGTTTACTGTATCCCACTGACCTTCTAATTGACGATGAAACATAGAAATTGCATCGGAATTAAATAGAAAAGGAACAATGCCGACTTAAGTACAAGAAAACTGACTCTTCTTACTGTCTATGTTTTAAACCATTCCTGTGACACTAGTTATAGATTCCGATGCTTCACTTCAGGTTTACTGTATCCCTCTGACCTTCTTACTGAAGATGAATCCCAGATATTGCATCGGAATTAAATACAAAATTCACAATGGCGACTTAAGTAAAAGAAAACTGACTCTTCTTACTGTCTATGTTTTGAACCATTCCTGTGACACAAGTTATAGATTCCGAGGCGTCACTTCAGGTTTACTGTATCCCTCAGACGTTCTTATTGACGATGAAACACAGAAATTGCATCGGAATTAAATACAAAAGGCACAACGACGACTTAAGTACAAGAAAACTGACTCTTCTTACTCCCTATGTTTTGAACCATTCCTGTGACACTAGGTATAGATTCCGATGCTTAAGTTCAGGTTTACTGTATTACTCTGACCTTCTTAATGACGATGAAACGCAGAAATCGCATCGGAATTAAATACAAAAAGCACAATGCCGACATAAGTACAAGAAAACTGACTCTAATTACTGTCTATGTTTAGAACCATTCCTGTGTCACTAGTTATAGATTCCGATGCGTCACTTCAGTCTTACTGTATCCCTCTGACCTTCTTATTGACGATGAAACACAGAAATTGCATCGGAATTAAATACTAAAAGCACAATGCCGACATAAGTACAAGAAAACTGACTCTAATTACTGTCTATGTTTGAACCATTCATGTGACACTATTTATAGATTCCGATGCTTCACTTCAGGTTAACTGTGTCCCTCTGACATTCTTATTGTTGATGAAACACAGATATTGCATCGGAATTAAATACAAAAGGCACAATGCCTACTTCAGTACAAGAAAACTGACTCTCCTTACTGACTATGTTTTGAACCATTCCTGTGACAGTAGTAATAGATTCCGATGCTTCACTTCAGGTTTACTGTTTCCCTCTGACCTTCTTATTGACGATGAAACACAGAAATTGCATCGGAATTAAATACAAAAGGCACAATGCCGACTTAAGTACAAGAAAACAGACTCTTCTTATTTTCTATGTTTTGAACCATTCATGTGACACTAGTTATAGCTTCCGATTCTTCTCTTCAGGTTTACTGTATCCATCTGACCTTCTTATTGACGACGAAACACAGAAATTGCATCGGAATTAAATACAAAAGGCACAATGCCGACTTATGTACAAGAAAACTGACTCTTCTTACTGTCTATATTTGAACCATTCATGTGACACTAGTTATAGATTCCGATGCTTCACTTCAGGTTTACTGTATCCCTCTGACCTTCTTATTGACGATGAAACACAGAAATTGCAACGGAATTAAATACAAAAGGCACAATGCCGACTTAAGTACAAGAAAACTGACTCTTCTCACTGTCTATGATTGAACCATTCCTGTGACACTTGTTATACACTCCTGGAAATGGAAAAAAGAACACATTGACACCGGTGTGTCAGAACCACCATACTTGCTCCGGACACTGCGGGAGGGGTGTACAAGCAATGATCACACGCACGGCACAGCGGACACACCAGGAACCGCGGTGTTGGCCGTCGAATGGCGCTAGCTGCGCAGCATATGTGCACCGCCGTCGTCAGTGTCAGCCAGTTTGCCGTGGCATACGGAGCTCCATCGCAGTCTTTAACACTGGTAGCATGCCGCGACAGCGTGGACGTGAACCGTATGTGCAGTTGACGGACTTTGAGCGAGGGCGTATAGTGGGCATGCGGGAGGCCGGGTGGACGTACCGCCGAATTGCTCAACACGTGGGGCGTGAGGTCTCCACAGTACATCGATGTTGTCGCCAGTGGTCGGCGGAAGGTGCACGTGCCCGTCGACCTGGGACCGGACCGCAGCGACGCACGGATGCACGCCAAGACCGTAGGATCCTACGCAGTGCCGTAGGGGACCGCACCGCCACTTCCCAGCAAATTAGGGACACTGTTGCTCCTGGGGTATCGGCGAGGACCATTCGTAACCGTCTCCATAAAGCTGGGCTACGGTCCCGCACACTGTTAGGCCGTCTTCCGCTCACGCCCCAACATCCTGCAGCCCGCCTCCAGTGGTGTCACGACAGGCGTGAATGGAGGGACGAATGGAGACGTGTCGTCTTCAGCGATGAGAGTCGCTTCTGCCTTGGTGCCAATGATGGTCGTATGCGTGTTTGGCGCCGTGCAGGTGAGCGCCACAATCAGGACTGCATACGACCGAGGCACACAGGGCCAACACCCGGCATCATGGTGTGGGGAGCGATCTCCTACTCTGGCGTACACCACTGGTGATCGTCGAGGGGACACTGAATAGTGCACGGTACATCCAAACCGTCATCGAACCCATCGTTCTACCATTCCTAGACCGGCAAGGGAACTTGCTGTTCCAACAGGACAATGCACGTCCGCATGTATCCCGTGCCACCCAACGTGCCCTAGAAGGTGTAAGTCAACTACCCTGGCCAGCAAGATCTCCGGATCTGTCCCCCATGGAGCATGTTTGGGACTGGATGAAGCGTCGTCTCACGCGGTCTGCACGTCCAGCACGAATGCTGGTCCTACTGAGGCGCCAGGTGGAAATGGCATGGCAAGTCGTTCCACAGGACTACATCCAGCATCTCTACAGTCGTCTCCATGGGAGAATAGCAGCCTGCATTGCTGCAAAAGGTGGATATACACTGTACTAGTGCCGACATTGTGCATGTTCTGTTGCCTGTGTCTGTGTGCCTGTGGTTCTGTCAGTGTGATCATGTGATGTATCTGA
Source organism: Schistocerca serialis cubense (assembly GCF_023864345.2). Lineage (NCBI taxonomy): Eukaryota > Metazoa > Arthropoda > Insecta > Orthoptera > Acrididae > Schistocerca > Schistocerca serialis. The sequence goes on along the minus strand of NC_064640.1, from coordinate 1,074,010,535 downwards.
CCCCAGGAATGTGTCAATAAAGTTTCCCCTTCCTGGGACAATGAATTCACGGTGTTCTTATTTCAATTTCCAGGAGTGTAGATTCCGATGCTTCACTTCAGGTTTACTGTATCCCTCTGACCTTCTTATTGACGATGAAACACAAAAATTGCATCGGAGTTAAATACAAAGCACAATGCCGACTTAAGTACAAGAAAACTAACTCTTCTTACAGTCTATGCTTTGAACCATTCGTGTGACACTAGTTATAGATTCCGATGCTTCACTTCAGGTTTACTGTATTCCTCTGACCTTCGTATTGAGGATGAAACACAGAAATTGCATCGGAATGAAATACAAAAGGCAAAATGACGACTTAAGTGCAAGAAAATTGACTCTTCTTACTGTCTATATTTTGAACCATTCCTGTGACACTAGTTATAGATTACGATGCTTCACTTCAAGGTTACTGTATCCCTCTGACCTTCTTATTGACGATGAAACACAGAAATTGCATCGGAATTAAATACAAAAGGCACAATGCCGACTTAATTACAAGAAAACTGACTCTTCTTACTGTCTAAGTTTTGAACCATTCCTGTGACACTAGTTATAGTTTCCTATGCATCGATTGAGGTTTACTGTATCACTCTGACCTTCTTATTGACGATGAAACACAAAAATTGCATCGGAGTTAAATACAAAGCAAAATGCCGACTTATGTACAAGAAAACTAACTCTTCTTACAGTCTATGCTTTGAACCATTCGTGTGACACTAGTTATAGATTCCGATGCTTCACTTCAGGTTTACTGTATTCCTCTGACCTTCGTATTGAGGATGAAACACAGAAATTGCATCGGAATTAAATACAAAAGGCACAATGCCGACTTATGTACAAGAAAACTGACTCTTCTTACTGTCTATATTTGAACCATTCATGTGACACTAGTTATAGATTCCGATGCTTCACTTCAGGTTTACTGTATCCCTCTGACCTTCTTATTGACGATGAAACACAGAAATTGCAACGGAATTAAATACAAAAGGCACAATGCCGACTTAAGTACAAGAAAACTGACTCTTCTCACTGTCTATGATTGAACCATTCCTGTGACACTTGTTATACACTCCTGGAAATGGAAAAAAGAACACATTGACACCGGTGTGTCAGAACCACCATACTTGCTCCGGACACTGCGGGAGGGGTGTACAAGCAATGATCACACGCACGGCACAGCGGACACACCAGGAACCGCGGTGTTGGCCGTCGAATGGCGCTAGCTGCGCAGCATATGTGCACCGCCGTCGTCAGTGTCAGCCAGTTTGCCGTGGCATACGGAGCTCCATCGCAGTCTTTAACACTGGTAGCATGCCGCGACAGCGTGGACGTGAACCGTATGTGCAGTTGACGGACTTTGAGCGAGGGCGTATAGTGGGCATGCGGGAGGCCGGGTGGACGTACCGCCGAATTGCTCAACACGTGGGGCGTGAGGTCTCCACAGTACATCGATGTTGTCGCCAGTGGTCGGCGGAAGGTGCACGTGCCCGTCGACCTGGGACCGGACCGCAGCGACGCACGGATGCACGCCAAGACCGTAGGATCCTACGCAGTGCCGTAGGGGACCGCACCGCCACTTCCCAGCAAATTAGGGACACTGTTGCTCCTGGGGTATCGGCGAGGACCATTCGTAACCGTCTCCATAAAGCTGGGCTACGGTCCCGCACACTGTTAGGCCGTCTTCCGCTCACGCCCCAACATCCTGCAGCCCGCCTCCAGTGGTGTCACGACAGGCGTGAATGGAGGGACGAATGGAGACGTGTCGTCTTCAGCGATGAGAGTCGCTTCTGCCTTGGTGCCAATGATGGTCGTATGCGTGTTTGGCGCCGTGCAGGTGAGCGCCACAATCAGGACTGCATACGACCGAGGCACACAGGGCCAACACCCGGCATCATGGTGTGGGGAGCGATCTCCTACTCTGGCGTACACCACTGGTGATCGTCGAGGGGACACTGAATAGTGCACGGTACATCCAAACCGTCATCGAACCCATCGTTCTACCATTCCTAGACCGGCAAGGGAACTTGCTGTTCCAACAGGACAATGCACGTCCGCATGTATCCCGTGCCACCCAACGTGCCCTAGAAGGTGTAAGTCAACTACCCTGGCCAGCAAGATCTCCGGATCTGTCCCCCATGGAGCATGTTTGGGACTGGATGAAGCGTCGTCTCACGCGGTCTGCACGTCCAGCACGAATGCTGGTCCTACTGAGGCGCCAGGTGGAAATGGCATGGCAAGTCGTTCCACAGGACTACATCCAGCATCTCTACAGTCGTCTCCATGGGAGAATAGCAGCCTGCATTGCTGCAAAAGGTGGATATACACTGTACTAGTGCCGACATTGTGCATGTTCTGTTGCCTGTGTCTGTGTGCCTGTGGTTCTGTCAGTGTGATCATGTGATGTATCTGACCCCAGGAATGTGTCAATAAAGTTTCCCCTTCCTGGGACAATGAATTCACGGTGTTCTTATTTCAATTTCCAGGAGTGTAGATTCCGATGCTTCACTTCAGGTTTACTGTATCCCTCTGACCTTCTTATTGACGATGAAACACAAAAATTGCATCGGAGTTAAATACAAAGCACAATGCCGACTTAAGTACAAGAAAACTAACTCTTCTTACAGTCTATGCTTTGAACCATTCGTGTGACACTAGTTATAGATTCCGATGCTTCACTTCAGGTTTACTGTATTCCTCTGACCTTCGTATTGAGGATGAAACACAGAAATTGCATCGGAATGAAATACAAAAGGCAAAATGACGACTTAAGTGCAAGAAAATTGACTCTTCTTACTGTCTATATTTTGAACCATTCCTGTGACACTAGTTATAGATTACGATGCTTCACTTCAAGGTTACTGTATCCCTCTGACCTTCTTATTGACGATGAAACACAGAAATTGCATCGGAATTAAATACAAAAGGCACAATGCCGACTTAATTACAAGAAAACTGACTCTTCTTACTGTCTAAGTTTTGAACCATTCCTGTGACACTAGTTATAGTTTCCTATGCATCGATTGAGGTTTACTGTATCACTCTGACCTTCTTATTGACGATGAAACACAAAAATTGCATCGGAGTTAAATACAAAGCAAAATGCCGACTTATGTACAAGAAAACTAACTCTTCTTACAGTCTATGCTTTGAACCATTCGTGTGACACTACTTATAGATTCCGATGCTTCACTTCAGGATTACTGTATCCCTCTGACCATCTTATTGACGATGAAACACAGATATTGCATCGGAATTAAATACAAATGGCACAATGCCGACTTAAGTACAAGAAAACTGACTCTTCTTACTGTCTATGTTTTGAACCATTCCTGTGACACTAGTTATAGATTCCGATGCTTCACTTCAGGTTTACTGTATCCCTCTGACCTTCGTATTGATGATGAAACACAGAAGTTGCATCGGAATTAAATACAAAAGGCACAATGCCGACTTAAGTACAAGAAAACTGACTCTTCTTACTGTCTATGTTTTGAACCATTCCTGTGACACTAGTTATAGATTGCGATGCTTCATTTCAGGTTCACTGTATCCCTCTGACCTTCTTATTGACGATGAAACACAGAAATTGCATCGGAATTAAATACAAAAGGCACAATGCCGACTTAAGTACAAGAAAACTGACTCTTCTTACTGTCTATGTTTTGAACCATTCCTGTCACACTAGTTATAGTTTCCTATGCTTCACTTGAGGTTTACTGTATCCCTCTGACCTTCTTTTTGACGATGAAACACAAAAATTGCATCGGAGTTAAATACAAAGCACAATGCCGACTTAAGTACAAGAAAACTGACACTTCTTACAGTCCATGCTTTGAACCATTCGTGTGACACTAGTTATCGATTCCGATGCTTCACTTCAGGTTTACTGTATCCCTCTGACATTCTTATTGACGATGAAACACAAATATTGCATTGGAATTAAATACAAAAGGCACAATGCTGACTTAAGTACAAGAAAACTGACTCTTCTTACTGTCTATACTTTGAACCATTCCTGTGACACTAGTTATAGATTCCGATGCTTCACTTCAGGTTTACTGTATCCCTCTGACCTTCGTATTGACGATGAAACACAAAAGTTGCATCGGAATTAAATACAAAAGGCACAATGCCGACTTAAGTACAAGATAACTGACTCTTCTTACTGTCTATGTTTTGAACCATTCCTGTGACACTAGTTATAGATTCCGATGCTTCACTTCAGGTTTACTGTATCCCTCTGACCTTCGTATTGACGATGAAACACAAAAGTTGCATCGGAATTAAATACAAAAGGCACAATGCCGACTTAAGTACAAGATAACTGACTCTTCTTACTGTCTATGTTATGAACCATTCATGTGACACTAGTTACAGTTTCCGATGCTTTACTCCAGGTTTACTGTATCCTTCTGACCCTCTTATTGACGATGAAACACAGAAATTGCTTCGGAATTAAATACAAAAGGCACAACGACGACTTAAGTACAAGAATACTGACTCTTCTTACTCCCTATGTTTTGAACCATTCCTGTGACACTAGGTATAGATTCCGATGCTTCAGTTCAGGTTTACTGTATTACTCTGACCTTCTTAATGACGATGAAACGCAGAAATCGCATCGGAATTAAATACAAAAAGCACAATGCCGACTTAAGTATAAGAAAACTAACAATTTTTAATGTCTATGTTTAGAACCATTCCTGTGTCACTAGTTATAGATTCCGATGCGTCACTTCAGGTTTACTGTATCCCTCTGACCTTCTTATTGACGATGAAACACAGAAATTGCATCGGAATTAAATACTAAAAGCACAATGCCGACATAAGTACAAGAAAACTGACTCTTCTTACTGTCTATGTTTGAACCATTCATGTGACACTAGTTATAGATTCCGATGCTTCACTTCAGGTTAACTGTATCCCTCTGACATTCTTATTGTTGATGAAACACAGATATTGCATCGGAATTAAATACAAAATGCACAATGCCTACTTCAGTACAAGAAAACTGACTCTCCTTACTGACTATGTTTTGAACCATTCATGTGACACTAGTTATAGCTTCCGATTCTTCTCTTCAGGTTTACTGTATCCATCTGACCTTCTTATTGACGACGAAACACAGAAATTGCATCGGAATTAAATACAAAAGGCACAATGCCGACTTATGTACAAGAAAACTGACTCTTCTTACTGTCTATGTTTGAACCATTCATGTGACACTAGTTATAGATTCCGATGCTTCACTTCAGGTTTACTGTATCCCTCTGACCTTCTTATTGACGATGAAACACAGAAATTGCAACGGAATTAAATACAAAAGGCACAATGCCGACTTAAGTACAAGAAAACTGACTCTTCTCACTGTCTATGATTGAACCATTCCTGTGACACTTGTTATACACTCCTGGAAATGGAAAAAAGAACACATTGACACCGGTTTGTCAGAACCACCATACTTGCTCCGGACACTGCGGGAGGGCTGTACAAGCAATGATCACACGCACGGCACAGCGGACACACCAGGAACCGCGGTGTTGGTTGTCGAATGGCGCTAGCTGCGCAGCATATGTGCACCGCCGCCGTCAGTGTCAGCCAGTTTGCCGTGGCATACGGAGCTCCATCGCAGTCTTTAACACTGGTAGCATGCCGCGACAGCGTGGACGTGAACCGTATGTGCAGTTGACGGACTTTGAGCGAGGGCGTATAGTGGGCATGCGGGAGGCCGGGTGGACGTACCGCCGAATTGCTCAACACGTGGGGCGTGAGGTCTCCACAGTACATCGATGTTGTCGCCAGTGGTCGGCGGAAGGTGCACGTGCCCGTCGACCTGGGACCGGACCGCAGCGACGCACGGATGCACGCCAAGACCGTAGGAACCTACGCAGTGCCGTAGGGGACCGCACCGCCACTTCCCAGCAAATTAGGGACACTGTTGCTCCTGGGGTATCGGCGAGGACCATTCGTAACCGTCTCCATAAAGCTGGGCTACGGTCCCGCACACTGTTAGGCCGTCTTCCGCTCACGCCCCAACATCCTGCAGCCCGCTTCCAGTGGTGTCACGACAGGCGTGAATGGAGGGACGAATGGAGACGTGTCGTCTTCAACGATGAGAATCTCTTCTGCCTTGGTGCCAATGATGGTCGTATGCGTGTTTGGCGCCGTGCAGGTGAGCGCCACAATCAGGACTGCATACGACCGAGGCACACAGGGCCACCACCCGGCATCATGGTGTGGGGAGCGATCTCCTACACTGGCCGTACACCACTGGTGATCGTCGAGGGGACACTGAATAGTGCACGGTACATCCAAACCGTCATCGAACCCATCGTTCTACCATTCCTAGACCGGCAAGGGAACTTGCTGTTCCAACAGGACAATGCACGTCCGCATGTATCCCGTGCCACCCAACGTGCCCTAGAAGGTGTAAGTCAACTACCCTGGCCAGCAAGATCTCCGGATCTGTCCCCCATGGAGCATGTTTGGGACTGGATGAAGCGTCGTCTCACGCGGTCTGCACGTCCAGCACGAATGCTGGTCCTACTGAGGCGCCAGGTGGAAATGGCATGGCAAGTCGTTCCACAGGACTACATCCAGCATCTCTACGATCGTCTTCATGGGAGAATAGCAGCCTGCATTGCTGCAAAAGGTGGATATACACTGTACTAGTGCCGACATTGTGCATGTACTGTTGCCTGTGTCTGTGTGCCTGTGGTTCTGTCAGTGTGATCATGTGATGTATCTGACCCCAGGAATGTGTCAATAAAGTTTCCCCTTCCTGGGACAATGAATTCACGGTGTTCTTATTTCAATTTCCAGGAGTGTAGATTCCGATGCTTCACTTCAGGTTTACTGTATCCCTTTGACCTTCTCATTGTCGATGAAACACAGAAATTGCATCGGAACTAAATGGAAAAGGCACGATGCCGACTTAAGTACAAGAAAACTGACTCTTCTAACTGTAAATGCTTTGAACCATTCCTGTGACACTAGTTATAGATTCGACGCTTCACTTCAGGATTACTGTATCCCTCTGACCTTCTTATTGACGATGAAACACAGAGATTTCATCGGAATTAAATACAAAAGGCACAATGTCGACTTAAGTACAAGAAAACTGACTCTTCTTACTGTCTATGCTTTGAACCATTCCTGTTACACTAGTTATAGATACCGTTGCTTCACCTCAGGTTTACTGTATCCCTCTGACCTTCTTATTGACGATGAAACTCTGTAATTGCAACGGAATTAAATACAAAAGGCACAATGTCGACTTAAGTACAAGAAAACTGACTCTTCTTACTGTCTTTATTTTGAACCATTCCTGAGACACTTGTTATAGATTCCGATGCTTCACTTCAGGTTTACTGTATCCCTCTGACCTTCTTATTGACGATGAAACACAGAAATTGCATCGGTTTTAATACAAAAGGCACAATGCCGACTTAAGTACAAGAAAACTGACTCTTCTCACTGTCTATGTTTTGAACCATTCCTGTGACACTAGTTATAGATTCCGATGCTTCACTTCAGGTTTACTGTATCCCTCTGACCTTCTTATTGACGATGAAGCACACAAATTGCATCGGAATTAAATACAAAAGGCACAATGCCGACTTGAGTACAAGAAAACTGACTCTTATAACTGTCTACGCTTTGAACCATTCATGTGACACTAGTTATAGATTCCGATGCTTTACTCGAGGTTTACTGTATCCCTCTGACCTTCTTATTGACGATGAAACACAGAAATTGCATCGGAATTAAATACAAAAGGCACAATGCCGATTTAAGTACAAGAAAACTGACTTGTCTTACTGTCTATGTTATGAACCAATCCTGTGACACTATTTATAGATTCCGATGCTTCACTTCAGGTTTACTGTATCCCTCTGACCTTCTTACTGAAGATAAAACCCAGATATTGCATCGGAATTAAATACAAAAGGCACAATGCCGACTTAAGTAAAAGAAAACTGACTCTTCTTACAGTCTATGTTTGAACCATTCCTGTGACACTAGTGATAGATTCCGATGCGTCACTTCAGGTTTACTGTATCCCTCAGACGTTCTTATTGACGATGAAACACAGAAATTGCTTCGGAATTAAATACAAATGGCACAACGCCAACTTAAGTACAAGAAAACTAACTCTTCTTACTGTCTATGTTTTGAACCATTCCTGTGACACTAGATATAAATTCCGATGCTTCACTTCAGGTTAACTGTATTACTCTGACCTTCTTAATGACGATGAAACGCAGAAATCGCATCGGAATTAAATACTATAAGCACAATGCCGACTTAAGTACAAGAAAACTAACTCTTCTTACTGTCTATGTTTTGAACCATTCCTGTGACACTAGTTATAGATTCCGATGCTTCACTTCAGGTTTAATGTATCCCTCTGACCTTCTTATTGACGATGAAACACAGAAATTGCATCGGAATTAAATACAAAAGGCACAATGCCGACGTAAGTACAAGAAAACTGACTCTAATTACTGTGTATGTTTGAACCATTCATGTGACACTAGTTATAGATTCCGATGCTTCACTTCAGGTTAACTGTATCCCTCTGACATTCTTATTGTTGACGAAACACAGATATTGCATCGGAACTAAATACAAAAGGCACAATGCCTACTTAAGTACAAGAAAACTGACTCTCCTTACTGACTATGTTTTGAACCATTCCTGTGACAGTAGTAATAGATTCCGATGCTTCACTTCAGGTTTCCTGTTTCATTCTGACCTTCTTATTGACGATGAAACACAGAAATTGCATAGGAATTAAATACAAATGGCACAATGCCGACTTAAGTACAAGAAAACAGACTCTTCTTACTGTCTATGTTTTGAACCATTCATGTGACACTAGTTATAGCTTCCGATTATTCTGTTCAGGTTTACTGTATCCATCTGACCTTCTTATTGACGACGAAACACAGAAATTGCATCGGAATTAAATACAATAGGCACAATGCCGAATTATGTACAAGAAAACTGACTCTTCCTGCTGTCTATGTTTGAACCATTCATGTGACACTAGTTAAAGATTCCGATGCTTCCCTTCAGGTTTACTGTATCCCTCTGACCTTCTTCTTGACAATGAAACACAGAAATTGCATCGGAATTAAATACAAAAGGCACAATGCCGACTTAAGTACAAGAAAACTGACTCTTCTTACTGTCTATGATTGAACCATTCCTGTAACTCTAGTTATGGATTCCGATGCTTCACTTCAGGTTTACTGTATCCCTCTGACATTCTAATTGACGATGAAACACAGAAATTGCATCGGAACTAAATGGCAAAGGCACAATGCCGACTTAAGTACAAGAAAACTGACTCTCCTTACTGTATATGCTTTGAACCATTCCTGTGACACTAGTTATAGATTCGATGCTTCACTTCAGGTTTACTGTATCCCTCTGACCTTCTTATTGACGATGAAACACAGAAATTGCATCGGATTTAATACAAAAGGCACAATGCCGACTTAAGTACAAGAAAACTGACTCTTCTTACTGTCTATGTTTTGAACCATTCCTGTGACACTAGTTATAGATTCCGATGCTTCACTTCAGGTTTACTGTATCCCTCTGACCTTCTTATTGACGATGAAGCACAGAAATTGCATCGGAATTAAATACAAAAGGCACAATGCCGACTTGAGTACAAGAAAACTGACTCTTATAACTGTCTACGCTTTGAACCATTCATGTGACACTAGTTATAGATTCCGATGCTTTACTCGAGGTTTACTGTATCCCTCTGACCTTCTTATTGACGATGAAACACAGAAATTGCATCGGAATTAAATACAAAAGGCACAATGCCGACTTAAGTACAAGAAAACTGATTCTTCTTACTGTCTATGTTTTGATCCATTCCTGTGACACTATTTATAGATTCCGATGCTTCACTTCAGGTTTACTGTATCCCTCTGACCTTCTTACTGAAGATAAAACCCAGATATTGCATCGGAATTAAATACAAAAGGCACAATGCCGACTTAAGTAAAAGAAAACTGACTCTTCTTACAGTCTATGTTTGAACCATTCCTGTGACACCAGTGATAGATTCCGATGCGTCACTTCAGGTTTACTGTATCCCTCAGACGTTCTTATTGACGATGAAACACAGAAATTGCTTCGGAATTAAATACAAATGGCACAACGCCAACTTAAGTACAAGAAAACTAACTCTTCTTACTGTCTATGTTTTGAACCATTCCTGTGACACTAGATATAGATTCCGATGCTTCACTTCAGGTTAACTGTATTACTCTGACCTTCTTAATGACGATGAAACGCAGAAATCGCATCGGAATTAAATACTATAAGCACAATGCCGACTTAAGTACAAGAAAACTAACTCTTCTTACTGTCTATGTTTTGAACCATTCCTGTGACACTAGTTATAGATTCCGATGCTTCACTTCAGGTTTAATGTATCCCTCTGACCTTCTTATTGACGATGAAACACAGAAATTGCATCGGAATTAAATACAAAAGGCACAATGCCGACGTAAGTACAAGAAAACTGACTCTAATTACTGTGTATGTTTGAACCATTCATGTGACACTAGTTATAGATTCCGATGCTTCACTTCAGGTTAACTGTATCCCTCTGACATTCTTATTGTTGACGAAACACAGATATTGCATCGGAACTAAATACAAAAGGCACAATGCCTACTTAAGTACAAGAAAACTGACTCTCCTTACTGACTATGTTTTGAACCATTCCTGTGACAGTAGTAATAGATTCCGATGCTTCACTTCAGGTTTCCTGTTTCATTCTGACCTTCTTATTGACGATGAAACACAGAAATTGCATAGGAATTAAATACAAATGGCACAATGCCGACTTAAGTACAAGAAAACAGACTCTTCTTACTGTCTATGTTTTGAACCATTCATGTGACACTAGTTATAGCTTCCGATTATTCTGTTCAGGTTTACTGTATCCATCTGACCTTCTTATTGACGACGAAACACAGAAATTGCATCGGAATTAAATACAATAGGCACAATGCCGAATTATGTACAAGAAAACTGACTCTTCCTGCTGTCTATGTTTGAACCATTTATGTGACACTAGTTAAAGATTCCGATGCTTCCCTTCAGGTTTACTGTATCCCTCTGACCTTCTTATTGACAATGAAACACAGAAATTGCATCGGAATTAAATACAAAAGGCACAATGCCGACTTAAGTACAAGAAAACTGACTCTTCTTACTGTCTATGATTGAACCATTCCTGTAACTCTAGTTATGGATTCCGATGCTTCACTTCAGGTTTACTGTATCCCTCTGACATTCTAATTGACGATGAAACACAGAAATTGCATCGGAACTAAATGGCAAAGGCACAATGCCGACTTAAGTACAAGAAAACTGACTCTCCTTACTGTATATGCTTTGAACCATTCCTGTGACACTAGTTATAGATTCGATGCTTCACTTCAGGTTTACTGTATCCCTCTGACCTTCTTATTGACGATGAAACACAGAAATTGCATCGGATTTAATACAAAAGGCACAATGCCGACTTAAGTACAAGAAAACTGACTCTTCTTACTGTCTATGTTTTGAACCATTCCTGTGACACTAGTTATAGATTCCGATGCTTCACTTCAGCTTTACTGTATCCGTCTGACCTTCTTATTGACGATGAAACACAGAAATTGCATCGGAGTTAAATACAAAAGGCACAATGCCGACTTAAGTACAAGAAAACTGACTCTTCTTACTGTCTTGGTTTTGAACCATTCCTGAGACACTTGTTATATATTCAGATGCTTCACTTCAGGTTTACTGTATCCCTCTGACCTTCTTATTGACGATGAAACACAGAAATTGCATCGGATTTAATACAAAAGGCACAATGCCGACTTAAGTACAAGAAAACTGACTCTTCTTAGTGTCTATGTTTTGAACCATTCCTGTGACACTAGTTATAGATTCCGATGCTTCACTTCAGCTTCACTGTATCCCTCTGACCTTCTTATTGACGATGAAACACAGAAATTGCATCGGAGTTAAATACAAAAGGCACAATGCCGACTTAAGTACAAGAAAACTGACTCTTATTACTGTCTATGTTTTGAACCATTCCTGTGACACTAGTTATAGATTCAGATGCTTCACTTCAGGTTTACTGTATCCCTCTGACCTTCTTATTGACGATGAAACACAGAACTTGCATCGAAATTAAATACAAAAGGCACAATGCCGACTTAAGTACAAGAAGACTGACTCTTCCTACTCTCTATGTTTCTAACCATTCATGTGACACTAATTATAGAATCCGATGATTCACTTCATTTTTACTGTATCCCTCTGACCTTCTTATTGACGATGAAACACAGAAATTGCATCGGAATTAAATACAAATGGCACAATGCCGAGTTCTGTACAAGAAAACTGACTCTTCTTACTGTCTATGTTTTGAACCATTCCTGTGACACTAGTTATGGATTCCGATGCTTCACTTCAGGTTTACTGTATTCCTCTGACCTTCTTATTGACGATGAAACACAGAAATTGCATCGGAATTAAATACAAATGGCACAATTCCGACTTAAGTACAAGAAAACTGACAATTCTTACTGTCTATGTTTTGAACCGTTCCTGTGACACTAGTTATAGATTCAGATGCTTCACTTCAGGTTTACTGTATCCCTCTGACCTTCTTATTGACGATGAAACGCAGATATTGCTTCGGAATTAAATACAAAAGGCACAATGCCGACTTAAGTACAAGAAAACTGACTCTTCTTACTGCCTAAGTTCTGAACCATTCCTGTGACACTAGTTGTAGATTCCGATGCTTCACTTCAGGTTTACTGTATCCCTCTGACCATCTTATTGACGATGAAACACCGAAATTGCATCGGAATTAAATACAAAAGGCACAACGCCGACTTAAGTACAAGAAAACTGACACTTCTCACTGTCTATGTTTTGAACCATTCCTGTGACACTAGTTATAGATTCCGAAGCTTCACTTCAGGTTTACTGTATCCCTCTGACCTTCTTATTGACTATGAAACACAGAAATTGCTTCGGAATTAAATACAAAAGGCACAATGCCGACTTGAGTACAAGAAAACTGACTCTTATTACTGTCTATGCTTTGAACCATTCATGTGACACTAGTTATAGATTCCGATGTTTTACTCCAGGTTTACTGTATCCCTCTGACCTTCTTATTGACGATGAAACACAGAAATTGCTTCGGAATTAAATACAAAAGGCACAATGCCGGCTTAAGTTCAAGAACACTTACTCTTCTTACTGTCTATGTTTTGATCCATTCCTGTGACACTAGTAACAGATTCCGATGCTTCACTTCAGGTTTACTGTATCCCTCTGACCTTCTAATTGACGATGAAACATAGAAATTGCATCGGAATTAAATAGAAAAGGAACAATGCCGACTTAAGTACAAGAAAACTGACTCTTCTTACTGTCTATGTTTAAACCATTCCTGTGACACTAGTTATAGATTCCGATGCTTCACTTCAGGTTTACTGTATCCCTCTGACCTTCTTACTGAAGATGAAACCCAGATATTGCATCGGAATTAAATATAAAAGGCACAATGCCGACTTAAGTAAAAGAAAACTGACTCTTCTTACTGTCTATGTTTTGAACCATTCCTGTGACACTAGATATAGATTCCGATGCTTCACTTCAGGTTTACTGTATTACTCTGACCTTCTTATTGACGATGAAATGCAGAAATCGCATCGGAATTAAATACAAAAAGCACAATGCCGACTTAAGTACAAGAAAACTAACTCTTCTTACTGTCTATGTTTGAAACCATTCCTGTGACACTAGTTATAGATTCCGATGCTTCACTTCAGGTTTACTGTATCCCTCTGACCTTCTTATTGACGATGAAACACAGAAATTGCATCGGAATTAAATACAAAAGGCACAATGCCGACTTAAGTACATGAAAACTGACCCTTCTTACTGTCTTTGTTTGAACCATTCATGTGACACTAGTTATAGATTCCGATGCTTCACTTCAGGTTTACTGTATCCCTCTGACATTCTTACTATTGTTGAAACACAGATATTGCATCGGAATTAAATACAAAAGGCACAATGCCTACTTAAGTACAAGAAAACTGACTCTTCTTACTGACTATGTTTTGAACCATTCCTGTGACACTAGTAATAGATTCCGATGCTTCACTTCAGATTTACTGTTTCCCTCTGACCTTCTTATTGACGATGAAACACAGAAATTGCATCGGAATTAAATACAAAAGGCACAATGCCGACTTAAGTACAAGAAAACAGACTCTTCTTACTATCTATGCTTTGAACCATTCATGTGACACTAGTTATAGCTTCCGATTCTTCACTTCAGGTTTACTGTATCCATCTGACCTTCTTATTGACGACGAAACACAGAAATTGCATCGGAATTAAATACAAAAGTCACAATACCGACTTATCTACAAGAAAACTGACTCTTCTTACTGTCTATGTTTGAACCATTCATGTGACACTAGTTATAGATTCCGATGCTTCACTTCAGGTTTACAGTATCCCTCTGACCTTCTTATTGACGATGAAACACAGAAATTGCACCGTAATTAAATACAAGAGGCGCAATGCCGACTTAAGTACAAGAAAACTTACTCCTCTTACTGTCTATGTTTGAACCATTCCTGTGACACTAGTTATAGATTCCGATGCTTCGCTTCAGGTTTACTGTATCCTTCAGACCTTCTCATTGACGATGAAACACAAAAATTGCATCGGAACTAAATGGAAAAGGCACAATGCCGACTTAAGTACAAGAAAACTGACTCTTCTTACTGTGTATGCTTTGAACCATTCCTGTGACACTAGTTATAGATTCGATGCTTCACTTCAGGTTTACTGTATCCCTCTGACCTTCTTATTGACGCTGAAACACAGAAATTTCAGCGGAATTAAATACAAAAGGCACAATGCCGACTTAAGTACAAGAAAACTGACTCTTCTTACTGTCTATGCTTTGAACCATTCCTGTGACACTAGTTATAGATACCGATGCTACACCTCAGGTCTACTGTATCCCTCTGACCTTCTTATTGACGATGAAACACAGAAATCGCATCGGAATTATATACAAAAGGCACAATGCCGACTTAAGTACAAGAAAACTGACTCTTCTTACTGTCTATGATTGAACCATTCCTGTGACACTAGTTATAGACTCCGATGCTTCACTTCAGGTTTACTGTATCCCTCTGACCTTCTTATTGACGATGAAACACAGAAATGGCATCGGAATTAAATACAAAAGGCACAATGCCGACTTGAGTACAAGAAAACCGACTCTTATTACTGTCTATGCTTTGAACCATTCATGTGACACTAGTTATAGATTCCGATTTTTTACTCCAGGTTTACTGTATCCCTGTGACCTTCTTATTGACGATGAAACACAGAAATTGCTTCGGAATTAAAAACAAAAGGCACAATGCCGGCTTAAGTACAAGAAAACTTACTCTTCTTACTGTCTATGTTTTGATCTATTCCTGTGACACTAGTTACAGATTCCGATGCTTCACTTCAGGTTTACTGTATCCCTCTGACCTTCTAATTGACGATGAAACACAGAAATTGCATCGGAATTAAATAGAAAAGGAACAATGCCGACTTAAGTACAAGAAAACTGACTCTTCTTACTGTCTATGTTTTAAACCATTCCTGGGACACTAGTTATAGATTCCGATGCTTCACTTCAGGTTTACTGTATCCCTCTGACCTTCTTACTGAAGATGAATCCCAGATATTGCTTCGGAATTAAATATAAAAGGCACAATGCCGACTTAAGTAAAAGAAAACTGACTCTTCTTACTGTCTATGTTTTGAACCATTCCTGTGACACTAGATATAGATTCCGATGCTTCACTTCAGGTTTACTGTATTACTCTGACCTTCTTATTGACGATGAAATGCAGAAATCACATCGGAATTAAATACAAAAAGCACAATGCCGACTTAAGTACAAGAAAACTAACTCTTCTTACTGTCTATGTTTGAAACCATTCCTGTGACACTAGATATAGATTCCGATGCTTCACTTCAGGTTTACTGTATCCCTCTGACCTTCTTATTGACGATGAAACACAGTAATTGCATCGGAATTGAATACAAAAGGCACAATGCCGACTTAAGTACATGAAAACTGACCCTTCTCACTGACTTTGTTTGAACCATTCATGTGACACTAGTTATAGATTCCGATGCTTCACTTCAGGTTTACTGTATCCCTCTGACATTCTTACTGTTGTTGAAACACAGATATTGCATCGGAATTAAATACAAAAGGCACAATGCCTACTTAAGTACAAGAAAACTGACTCTTCTTACTGACTATGTTTTGAACCATTCCTGTGACACTAGTAATAGATTCCGATACTTCACTTCAGGTTTACTGTTTCCCTCTGACCTTCTTATTGACGATGAAACACAGAAAATGCATCGGAATTAAATACAAAAGGCACAATGCCGACTTAAGTACAAGAAAACAGACTCTTCTTACTATCTATGTTTTGAACCATTCATGTGACACTAGTTATAGCTTCCGATTCTTCACTTCAGGTTTACTGTATCCATCTGACCTTCTTATTGACGACGAAACACAGAAATTGCATCGGAATTAAATACAAAAGTCACAATACCGACTTATCTAGAAGAAAACTGACTCTTCTTACTGTCTATGTTTGAACCATTCATGTGACACTAGTTATAGATTCCGATGCTTCACTTCAGGTTTACTGTATCCCTCTGACCTTCTTATTGACGATGAAACACAGAAATAGCACCGGAATTAAATACAAGAGGCGCAATGCCGACTTAAGTACAAGAAAGCTTACTCCTCTTACTGTCTATGATTGAACCATTCCTGTGACACTAGTTATTGATTCCGATGCTTCGCTTCAGGTTTACTGTATCCTTCAGACCTTCTCATTGACGATGAAACACAAAAGTTGCATCGGAACTAAATGGAAAAGGCACAATGCCGACTTAAGTACAAGAAAACTGACTCTTCTTACTGTCTATGATTGAACCATTCCTGTGACACTAGTTATAGATTCCGATGCTTCACTTCAGGTTTACTGTATCCCTCTGACCTTATTATTGACGATGCAACACAGAAATGGCATCGGAATTAAATACAAAAGGCACAATGCCGACTTAAGTACAAGAAAACTGACTCTTCTTACTGTCTATGATTGAACATTTCCTGTGACACTAGTTATAGATTCCGATGCTTCACTTTAGGTTTACTGTATCCCTCTGACCTTCTTATTGACGATGAAACACAGAAATTGCATCGGAATTAAATACAAAAAGCACAATGCCGACTTAAGTACAAGAAGACTCACTCTTCTTACTCTCAATGTTTTGAAACATTCATGTGACACTAATTATAGAGTCCGATGCTTCACTTCAGGTTTACTGTAACCCTCTGACCTTCGTATTGACGATGAAACACAGAAATTGCATCGGAATTAAATACAAATGGCACAATGCCGACTTATGTACAAGAAAACTGACTCTTCTCACTGTTTATGTATGAACCATTCATGTGACACTAGTTATAGATTCCGATGCTTCACTTCCGGTTTAATGTATCGCTCTGACCTTCTTATTGACGATGAAACACAGAAATTACATCGGAATTAAATACAAAAGGCACAATGCCGACTTAAGTACAAGAAAACTGACTCTTCTTACTGTCTATGTTTGAAACCATTCCTGTGACACTAGTTATAGATTCCGATGCTTCACTTCAGGTTTACTGTATCCCTCTGACCTACTTATTGACGATGAAACACAGAAATTGCATCGGAATTAAATACAAAAGGCACAATGCCGACTTAAGTACATGAAAACTGACCCTTCTTACTGTCTTTGTTTGAACCATTCATGTGACACTAGTTATAGATTCCGATGCTTCACTTCAGGTTTACTGTATCCCTCTGACATTCTTACTATTGTTGAAACACAGATATTGCATCGGAATTAAATACAAAAGGCACAATGCCTACTTAAGTACAAGAAAACTGACTCTTCTTACTGACTATGTTTTGAACCATTCCTGTGACACTAGTAATAGATTCCGATGCTTCACTTCAGATTTACTGTTTCCCTCTGACCTTCTTATTGACGATGAAACACAGAAATTGCATCGGAATTAAATACAAAAGGCACAATGCCGACTTAAGTACAAGAAAACAGACTCTTCTTACTATCTATGCTTTGAACCATTCATGTGACACTAGTTATAGCTTCCGATTCTTCACTTCAGGTTTACTGTATCCATCTGACCTTCTTATTGACGACGAAACACAGAAATTGCATCGGAATTAAATACAAAAGTCACAATACCGACTTATCTACAAGAAAACTGACTCTTCTTACTGTCTATGTTTGAACCATTCATGTGACACTAGTTATAGATTCCGATGCTTCACTTCAGGTTTACAGTATCCCTCTGAGCTTCTTATTGACGATGAAACACAGAAATTGCACCGTAATTAAATACAAGAGGCGCAATGCCGACTTAAGTACAAGAAAACTTACTCCTCTTACTGTCTATGTTTGAACCATTCCTGTGACACTAGTTATAGATTCCGATGCTTCGCTTCAGGTTTACTGTATCCTTCAGACCTTCTCATTGACGATGAAACACAAAAATTGCATCGGAACTAAATGGAAAAGGCACAATGCCGACTTAAGTACAAGAAAACTGACTCTTCTTACTGTGTATGCTTTGAACCATTCCTGTGACACTAGTTATAGATTCGATGCTTCACTTCAGGTTTACTGTATCCCTCTGACCTTCTTATTGACGCTGAAACACAGAAATTTCAGCGGAATTAAATACAAAAGGCACAATGCCGACTTAAGTACAAGAAAACTGACTCTTCTTACTGTCTATGCTTTGAACCATTCCTGTGACACTAGTTATAGATACCGATGCTACACCTCAGGTCTACTGTATCCCTCTGACCTTCTTATTGACGATGAAACACAGAAATCGCATCGGAATTATATACAAAAGGCACAATGCCGACTTAAGTACAAGAAAACTGACTCTTCTTACTGTCTATGATTGAACCATTCCTGTGACACTAGTTATAGATTCCGATGCTTCACTTCAGGTTTACTGTATCCCTCTGACCTTCTTATTGACGATGAAACACAGAAATGGCATCGGAATTAAATACAAAAGGCACAATGCCGACTTGAGTACAAGAAAACCGACTCTTATTACTGTCTATGCTTTGAACCATTCATGTGACACTAGTTATAGATTCCGATTTTTTACTCCAGGTTTACTGTATCCCTGTGACCTTCTTATTGACGATGAAACACAGAAATTGCTTCGGAATTAAAAACAAAAGGCACAATGCCGGCTTAAGTACAAGAAAACTTACTCTTCTTACTGTCTATGTTTTGATCCATTCCTGTGACACTAGTTACAGATTCCGATGCTTCACTTCAGGTTTACTGTATCCCTCTGACCTTCTAATTGACGATGAAACACAGAAATTGCATCGGAATTAAATAGAAAAGGAACAATGCCGACTTAAGTACAAGAAAACTGACTCTTCTTACTGTCTATGTTTTAAACCATTCCTGGGACACTAGTTATAGATTCCGATGCTTCACTTCAGGTTTACTGTATCCCTCTGACCTTCTTACTGAAGATGAATCCCAGCTATTGCTTCGGAATTAAATATAAAAGGCACAATGCCGACTTAAGTAAAAGAAAACTGACTCTTCTTACTGTCTATGTTTTGAACCATTCCTGTGACACTAGATATAGATTCCGATGCTTCACTTCAGGTTTACTGTATTACTCTGACCTTCTTATTGACGATGAAATGCAGAAATCGCATCGGAATTAAATACAAAAAGCACAATGCCGACTTAAGTACAAGAAAACTAACTCTTCTTACTGTCTATGTTTGAAACCATTCCTGTGACACTAGATATAGATTCCGATGCTTCACTTCAGGTTTACTGTATCCCTCTGACCTTCTTATTGACGATGAAACACAGTAATTGCATCGGAATTGAATACAAAAGGCACAATGCCGACTTAAGTACATGAAAACTGACCCTTCTCACTGACTTTGTTTGAACCATTCATGTGACACTAGTTATAGATTCCGATGCTTCACTTCAGGTTTACTGTATCCCTCTGACATTCTTACTGTTGTTGAAACACAGATATTGCATCGGAATTAAATACAAAAGGCACAATGCCTACTTAAGTACAAGAAAACTGACTCTTCTTACTGACTATGTTTTGAACCATTCCTGTGACACTAGTAATAGATTCCGATACTTCACTTCAGGTTTACTGTTTCCCTCTGACCTTCTTATTGACGATGAAACACAGAAAATGCATCGGAATTAAATACAAAAGGCACAATGCCGACTTAAGTACAAGAAAACAGACTCTTCTTACTATCTATGTTTTGAACCATTCATGTGACACTAGTTATAGCTTCCGATTCTTCACTTCAGGTTTACTGTATCCATCTGACCTTCTTATTGACGACGAAACACAGAAATTGCATCGGAATTAAATACAAAAGTCACAATACCGACTTATCTAGAAGAAAACTGACTCTTCTTACTGTCTATGTTTGAACCATTCATGTGACACTAGTTATAGATTCCGATGCTTCACTTCAGGTTTACTGTATCCCTCTGACCTTCTTATTGACGATGAAACACAGAAATAGCACCGGAATTAAATACAAGAGGCGCAATGCCGACTTAAGTACAAGAAAGCTTACTCCTCTTACTGTCTATGATTGAACCATTCCTGTGACACTAGTTATTGATTCCGATGCTTCGCTTCAGGTTTACTGTATCCTTCAGACCTTCTCATTGACGATGATACACAAAAGTTGCATCGGAACTAAATGGAAAAGGCACAATGCCGACTTAAGTACAAGAAAACTGACTCTTCTTACTGTCTATGATTGAACCATTCCTGTGACACTAGTTATAGATTCCGATGCTTCACTTCAGGTTTACTGTATCCCTCTGACCTTCTTATTGACGATGCAACACAGAAATGGCATCGGAATTAAATACAAAAGGCACAATGCCGACTTAAGTACAAGAAAACTGACTCTTCTTACTGTCTATGATTGAACATTTCCTGTGACACTAGTTATAGATTCCGATGCTTCACTTTAGGTTTACTGTATCCCTCTGACCTTCTTATTGACGATGAAACACAGAAATTGCATCGGAATTAAATACAAAAAGCACAATGCCGACTTAAGTACAAGAAGACTCACTCTTCTTACTCTCAATGTTTTGAAACATTCATGTGACACTAATTATAGAGTCCGATGCTTCACTTCAGGTTTACTGTAACCCTCTGACCTTCGTATTGACGATGAAACACAGAAATTGCATCGGAATTAAATACAAATGGCACAATGCCGACTTATGTACAAGAAAACTGACTCTTCTCACTGTTTATGTATGAACCATTCATGTGACACTAGTTATAGATTCCGATGCTTCACTTCCGGTTTAATGTATCGCTCTGACCTTCTTATTGACGATGAAACACAGAAATTACATCGGAATTAAATACAAAAGGCACAATGCCGACTTAAGTACAAGAAAACTGACTCTTCTTACTGTCTATGTTTGAGCCATTCCTGTGACACTAGTTATAGATTCGGATGCTTCACTTCAGGTTTACTGTATCCCTCTGACTATCTTATTTTCGATGAAACACAGAAATTGCATCGGAATTAAATACAAAAGGCACAATGCCGACTTAAATACAAGAAAACTGACTCTTCTTACTGTCTATGTTTTGAACCATTCCTGTGACACTAGTTATAGATTCCGATGCTTCACTTCAGGTTTACTGTATCCCTCTGACCTTATTGACGCTGAAACACAGAAATTTCAGCGGAATTAAATACAAAAGGCACAATGCCGACTTAAGTACAAGAAAACTGACTCTTCTTACTGTCTATGCTTTGAACCATTCCTGTGACACTAGTTATAGATACCGATGCTACACCTCAGGTCTACTGTATCCATCTGACCTTCTTATTGACGATGAAACACAGAAATGGCATCGGAATTATATACAAAAGTCACAATGCCGACTTAAGTGCAAGAAAACTGACTCTTCTTACTGTCTATGATTGAACCATTCCTGTGACACTAGTTATAGATTCCGATGCTTCACTTCAGGTTTACTGTATCCCTCTGACCTTCTTATTGACGATGAAACACAGAAATGGCATCGGAATTAAATACAAAAGGCACAATGCCGACTTAAGTACAAGAAAACTGACTCTTCTTACTGTCTATGATTGAACATTTCCTGTGACACTAGTTATAGATTCCGATGCTTTACTTTAGGTTTACTGTATCCCTCTGACCTTCTTATTGACGATGAAACACAGAAATTGCATCGGAATTAAATACAAAAAGCACAATGCCGACTTAAGTACAAGAAGACTGACTCTTCTTACTCTCAATGTTTTGAAACATTCATGTGACACTAATTATAGAGTCCGATGCTTCACTTCAGGTTTACTGTAACCCTCTGACCTTCTTATTGACGATGAAACACAGAAATTGCATCGGAATTAAACACAAATGGCACAATGCCGACTTATGTACAAGAAAACTGACTCTTCTCACTGTTTATGTATGAACCATTCATGTGACACTAGTTATAGATTCCGATGCTTCACTTCAGGTTTACTGTATCCCACTGACCTTCTTATTGACGATGAAACACAGATATTGCATTGGAGTTAAATACAAAAGGCACAATGCTGACTTAAGTACAAGAAAACTGACTCTTCATAGAGTCTATGTTTTGAACCATTCGTCTGACACTAGATATAGTTTCCGATGCTTCACTTCAGGTTTACTGTATCCCTCTGACCTTCTTATTGGCGATGAAACACAGATATTGCATCGGAATTAAATACAAATGGCACAATGACGACTTAAGTACAAGAAAACTGACTCTTCTTACTGTCTAAGTTCTGAACCATTCCTGTGACACTAGTTATAGTTTCCGATGCTTCACTTCAGGTTTACTGTATCCCTCTGACCTTCTTATTGTTGATGAAACACAGAAATTGCATTGGAATTAAATACAAAAGTCACAATGGCGACATAAGTACAAGAAAACTGACTGTTCTTACTGTCTACGTTATGAACCATTCCTGTGACACTAGTTATAGATTCCGATGCTTCACTTCAGGTTTACTGTATCCCTCTGACCGTCTTATTGACGATGAAACATAGAAATTGCTTCGGAATTAAATAGAAAAGGAACAACGCCGACTTAAGTACAAGAAAACTGACTCTTCTTACTCTCTATGTTTTGAACCATTCCTGAGACACTAGTTATAGATTCCGATGCTTCACTTCAGGTTTACTGTATCCCTCTGACCTACTTAAAGTTGATGAAACAAAGAAATTGCATCGGAATTAAATACAAAAGGCACAATGCCGACTTAAGTACAAGAAGACTGACTCTTCTTACTGTCTATGTTTGAACCATTCGTGTGACACTAGCTATAGATTCCGATGCTTCACTTCAGGTCTACTGTATCCCTCTGACCTTCTTATTGACGACGAAACAATGAAATTGCATCAGAATTAAATACAAAAGTCACAATGGCGACATAAGTACAAGAAAACTGACTCTTCTTACTGTCTATGTTGTGAACCATTCCTGTGACACTAGTTATAGATTCCGATGCTTCACTTCAGGTTTACTGTATCCCTCTGGCCTTCTTATTGACGATGAAACCCAGAAATTGCATCGGAATTAAATGGAAAAGGCACAATGCCGACTTAAGTACACGAAAACTGACCCTTCTTACTGTCTATGTTTTGAACCATTCCTGTGACACTAGTTATAGATTCCGATGCTTCACCTCAGGTTTACTGTATCCCTCTGACCTTCTTATTGACGATGAATCACAGAAATTGCACCGGAATTAAATACTAGAGGCACAATGCCGACACAAGTACAAGAAGGCTGGCTCTTCATACTGTCTATGCTTTGAACCTTTCCTCTGACACTAGTTATAGATTCCGATGCTTCACTTCAGGCTTTCTGTATCCCTCTGACCTTCTAATTGACGATGAGACACAGAAATTGCATCGGAATTAAATAGAAAAGGCACAATGCCGACTTAAGTAAATGATAACTGACTCTTCTTACTGTCTACGTTATGAACCATTCCTGTGACACTAGTTATAGATTCCGATGCTTCACTTCAGGTTTACTGTATCCCTCTGACCGTCTTATTGACGATGAAACATAGAAATTGCTTCGGAATTAAATAGAAAAGGAACAATGCCGACTTAAGTACAAGAAAACTGACTCTTCCTACCGTCTGTGTTTTGAACCATTCCTGTGACACTAGTTATAGATTCCGATGCTTCACTTCAGGTCTACTGTATCCCTCTGACCTTCTTATTGACGATGAAACACTGAAATTGCATCGCAATTAAATACAAAAGGCACAATGCCGACTTATGTACAAGAAAACTGACTCTTCTTTCTGTCTATGATTTGTACCATTCCTGTGACACTAGTTACAGATTCCGATGCTTCAACTCAGGTTTACTGTATCCCTCTGACCTTCTTATTGACGATGAAATACAGAAATTGCAACGGAATTAAATACAAAAGGCGAAATGCCGACTTAAGTACAAGATTACTGACTCTTCTTACTGTCTATGTTTTTAACCATTCCTGTAACATTAGTTATACATTCCGATGCTTCACTTCAGGTTTACTGTATTCCTCTGACCATCATATTGACGATGAAACAAAGAAATTGCATCGGAATTAAATACAAAAGGCACAATGCCGACTTAAGTACAAGAAAACTGAGACTTCTTACTGTCTAAGTTTTGAACCATTCCTGTGACACTAGTTATAGTTTCCGATGCTTCACTTGAGGTTTACTGTATCCCTCTGACCTTCTTATTGACGATGAAACACAGAAATTGCATCGGAATAAAATACAAAAGGCACAATGCCGACTTAAGTATAAGAAAACTGACTCTTCTTACTGTCTATGTTTTGAACCATTCCTGTGACACTAGTTATAGATTCCGATGCTTCACTTCAGGCTTACTGTATCCCTCTGACCTTCTTATTGACGATGAAACACAGAATTTGCATCGGAATTAAATAGAAAAGGCACAATGCCGACTTAAGTAAATGATAACTGACTCTTCTTACTGTCTATGTTTAGAACCATTCATGTGACACTAGTTATAGATTCCGATGCTTCACGTCAGGTTTACTGTATCCCTCTGACCTTCTTATTGACGATGAAACACAGAAATTGCATCGGAATTAAATACTAAAGGCACAACGCCGACTTAAGTACAAGAAAACTGACTCTTCATACTGTCTACGTTTTGAACCATTCCTGTGACACTAGCTATAGATTCCGATGCTTCACTTCAGGTTTACTGTATCCCTCTGACCTTCTTATTGACGATGAAACACAGCAATTGCATCGGAATTAAATACAAAGGGCACAATGCCGACTTAAGTACAAGAAAACTGACTCTTCTTACTGTCTATGTTTTGAACCATTCCTTTGACACTAGTTATAGTTTCCGATGCTTCACTTCAGGTTTACTGTATCCCTCTGACCTTCTTATTGACGATGAAACACAGAAATTGCACCGGAATTAAATACAAGAGACACAATGCCGACTCAAGTACAAGAAGGCTGGCTCTTCATACTGTCTATGTTTTGAACCTTTCCTGTGAGACCGGTTTTAGATTCCGATGCGTCACTTCAGGTTTACTGTATTTCATGGACCTTCTTATTGACGACGAAACACAGAAATTGCATCGGAATTATATACAAAAGGCACAATGCCGAATTAAGTACAAGAAACCTGACTCTTCTTATTGTCTATGTTTTGAACCATTCCTGTGACACTAGTTATAGATTCCGATGCTTCACTTCAGGTTTACTGTATCCCTCTGGCCTTCTTATTGACGATGAAACACAGAAATTGCATCTGAATTAAATACAAAAGGTACAACGCCGACTTAAGTACAAGAAAACTGACTCTTCTTACTGTCTATGTTTTGAACCATTCCTGTGACACTAGTTATAGATTCAGATGCTTCACTTCAGGTTTACTGTATCCCTCTGACATTCTTATTGACGATGAAACCCAGAAATTGCATCGGAATTAAATGGAAAAGGCACAATGCCGACTTAAGTACACGAAAACTGACCCTTCTTACAGTCTATGTTTTGAACCATTCCTGTGACACTAGTTATAGATTCCGATGCTTCACCTCAGGTTTACTGTATCCCTCTGACCTTCTTATTGACGATGAAACACAGAAATTGCACCGGAATTAAATACAAGAGGCACAATGCCGACTCAAGTACAAGAAGGCTGGCTCTTCATACTGTCTATGTTTTGAACCTTTCCTGTGACACTAGTTATAGATTCCGATGCTTCACTTCAGGCTTACTGTATCCCTCTGACCTTCTAATTGACGATGAGACACAGAAATTGCATCGGAATTAAATAGAAAAGGCACAATGCCGACTTAAGTAAATGATAACTGACTCTTCTTACTGTCTATGTTATGAACCATTCCTGTGACACTAGTTATAGATTCCGATGCTTCACTTCAGGTTTACTGTATCCCTCTGACCTTCTTATTGACGATGAAACACAGCAATTGCATCGGAATTAAATACAAAGGGCACAATGCCGACTTAAGTACAAGAAAACTGACTCTTCTTACTGTCTATGTTTGAACCATTCGTGTGACACTAGCTATAGATTCCGATGCTTAACTTCAGGTCTACTGTATCCCTCTGACCTTCTTATTGACGATGAAACAATGAAATTGCATCAGAATTAAATACAAAAGTCACAATGGCGACATAAGTACAAGAAAACTGACTCTTCTTACTGTCTATGTTTTGAACCATTCCTGTGACACTAGTTATAGATTCCGATGCTTCACTTCAGGTTTACTGTATCCCTCTGGCCTTCTTATTGACGATGAAACCCAGAAATTGCATCGGAATTAAATGGAAAAGGCACAATGCCGACTTAAGTACACGAAAACTGACCCTTCTTACTGTCTATGTTTTGAACCATTCCTGTGACACTAGTTATAGATTCCGATGCTTCACCTCAGGTTTACTGTATCCCTCTGACCTTCTTATTGACGATGAAACACAGAAATTGCACCGGAATTAAATACTAGAGGCACAATGCCGACACAAGTACAAGAAGGCTGGCTCTTCATACTGTCTATGCTTTGAACCTTTCCTCTGACACTAGTTATAGATTCGATGCTTCACTTCAGGCTTTCTGTATCCCTCTGACCTTCTAATTGACGATGAGACACAGAAATTGCATCGGAATTAAATAGAAAAGGCACAATGCCGACTTAAGTAAATGATAACTGACTCTTCTTACTGTCTATGTTATGAACCATTCCTGTGACACTAGTTATAGATTCCGATGCTTCACTTCAGGTTTACTGTATCCCTCTGACCGTCTTATTGACGATGAAACATAGAAATTGCTTCGGAATTAAATAGAAAAGGAACAATGCCGACTTAAGTACAAGAAAACTGACTCTTCTTACCGTCTGTGTTTTGAACCATTCCTGTGACACTAGTTATAGATTCCGATGCTTCACTTCAGGTCTACTGTATCCCTCTGACCTTCTTATTGACGATGAAACACTGAAATTGCATCGCAATTAAATACAAAAGGCACAATGCCGACTTATGTACAAGAAAACTGACTCTTCTTTCTGTCTATGATTTGTACCATTCCTGTGACACTAGTTACAGATTCCGATGCTTCAACTCAGGTTTACTGTATCCCTCTGACCTTCTTATTGACGATGAAATACAGAAATTGCAACGGAATTAAATACAAAAGGCGAAATGCCGACTTAAGTACAAGATTACTGACTCTTCTTACTGTCTATGTTTTTAACCATTCCTGTAACATTAGTTATACATTCCGATGCTTCACTTCAGGTTTACTCTATTCCTCTGACCATCATATTGACGATGAAACAAAGAAATTGCATCGTAATTAAATACAAAAGGCACAATGCCGACTTAAGTACAAGAAAACTGAGACTTCTTACTGTCTAAGTTTTGAACCATTCCTGTGACACTAGTTATAGTTTCCGATGCTTCACTTGAGGTTTACTGTATCCCTCTGACCTTCTTATTGACGATGAAACACTGAAATTGCATCGGAATAAAATACAAAAGGCACAATGCCGACTTAAGTACAAGAAAACTGACTCTTCTTACTGTCTATGTTTTGAACCATTCCTGTGACACTAGTTATAGATTCCGATGCTTCACTTCAGGCTTACTGTATCCCTCTGACCTTCTTATTGACGATGAAACACAGAATTTGCATCGGAATTAAATAGAAAAGGCACAATGCCGACTTAAGTAAATGATAACTGACTCTTCTTACTGTCTATGTTTAGAACCATTCATGTGACACTAGTTATAGATTCCGATGCTTCACGTCAGGTTTACTGTATCCCTCTGACCTTCTTATTGACGATGAAACACAGAAATTGCATCGGAATTAAATACTAAAGGCACAATGCCGACTTAAGTACAAGAAAACTGACTCTTCATACTGTCTACGTTGTGAATTATTCCTGTGACACTAGCTATAGATTCCGATGCTTCACTTCAGGTTTACTGTATCCCTCTGACCTTCTTATTGACGATGAAACACAGCAATTGCATCGGAATTAAATACAAAGGGCACAATGCCGACTTAAGTACAAGAAAACTGACTCTTCTTACTGTCTATGTTTTGAACCATTCCTTTGACACTAGTTATAGATTCCGATGCTTCACTTCAGGTTTACTGTATCCCTCTGACCTTCTTATTGACGATGAAACACAGAAATTGCACCGGAATTAAATACAAGAGACACAATGACGACTCAAGCACAAGAAGGCTGGCTCTTCATACTGTCTATGTTTTGAACCTTTCCTGTGAGACCGGTTTTAGATTCCGATGCGTCACTTCAGGTTTACTGTATTTCATGGACCTTCTTATTGACGACGAAACACAGAAATTGCATCGGAATTATATACAAAAGGCACAATGCCGAATTAAGTACAAGAAACCTGACTCTTCTTATTGTCTATGTTTTGAACCATTCCTGTGACACTAGTTATAGATTCCGATGCTTCACTTCAGGTTTACTGTATCCCTCTGGCCTTCTTATTGACGATGAAACACAGAAATTGCATCTGAATTAAATACAAAAGGTACAACGCCGACTTAAGTACAAGAAAACTGACTCTTCTTACTGTCTATGTTTTGAACCATTCCTGTGACACTAGTTATAGATTCAGATGCTTCACTTCAGGTTTTCTGTATCCCTCTGACCTTCTTATTGACGATGAAACCCAGAAATTGCATCGGAATTAAATGGAAAAGGCACAATGCCGACTTAAGTACACGAAAACTGACCCTTCTTACAGTCTATGTTTTGAACCATTCCTGTGACACTAGTTATAGATTCCGATGCTTCACCTCAGGTTTACTGTATCCCTCTGACCTTCTTATTGACGATGAAACACAGAAATTGCACCGGAATTAAATACAAGAGGCACAATGCCGACTCAAGTACAAGAAGGCTGGCTCTTCATACTGTCTATGTTTTGAACCTTTCCTGTGACACTAGTTATAGATTCCGATGCTTCACTTCAGGCTTACTGTATCCCTCTGACCTTCTAATTGACGATGAGACACAGAAATTACATCGGAATTAAATAGAAAAGGCACAATGCCGACTTAAGTAAATGATAACTGACTCTTCTTACTGTCTATGTTATGAACCATTCCTGTGACACTAGTTATAGATTCCGATGCTTCACTTCAGGTTTACTGTATCCCTCTGACCGTCTTATTGACGATGAAACATAGATATTGCTTCGGAATTAAATAGAAAAGTAACAATGCCGACTTAAGTACAAGAAAACTGACTCTTCTTACCGTCTATGTTTTGAACCATTCCTGTGACACTAGTTATAGATTCCGATGCTTCACTTCAGGTCTACTGTATCCCTCTGACCTTCTTATTGACGATGAAACACTGAAATTGCATCGCAATTAAATACAAAAGGCACAATGCCGACTTATGTACAAGAAAACTGACTCTTCTTTCTGTCTATGATTTGTACCATTCCTGTGACACTAGTTACAGATTCCGATGCTTCAACTCAGGTTTACTGTATCCCTCTGACCTTCTTATTGACGATGAAATACAGAAATTGCAACGTAATTAAATACAAAAGCGAAATGCCGACTTAAGTACAAGATTACTGACTCTTCTTACTGTCTATGTTTTGAACCATTCCTGTAACATTAGTTATACATTCCGATGCTTCACTTCAGGTTTACTGTATTCCTCTGACCATCATATTGACGATGAAACACAGAAATTGCATCAGAATTAAATACAAAAGGCACAATGCCGACTTAAGTACAAGAAAACTGAGACTTCTTACTGTCTAAGATTTGAACCATTCCTGTGACACTAGTTATAGTTTCCGATGCTTCACTTGAGGTTTACTGTATCCCTCTGACCTTCTTATTGACGATGAAACACAGAAATTGCATCGGAATAAAATACAAAAGGCACAATGCCGACTTAAGTACAAGAAAACTGACTCTTCTTACTGTCTATGTTTTGGATCATTCCTGTGACACTAGTTATAGATTCCGATGCTTCACTTCAGGCTTACTGTATCCCTCTGACCTTCTTATTGACGATGAAACACAGAATTTGCATCGGAATTAAATAGAAAAGGCACAATGCCGACTTAAGTAAATGATAACTGACTCTTCTTACTGTCTATGTTTTGAACCATTCATGTGACACTAGTTATAGATTCCGATGCTTCACGTCAGGTTTACTGTATCCCTCTGACCTTCTTATTGACGATGAAACACATAAATTGCATCGGAATTAAATACTAAAGGCACAATGCCGACTTAAGTACAAGAAAACTGACTCTTCTTACTGTCTACGATTTGAACCATTCCTGTGACACTAGCTATAGATTCCGATGCTTCACTTCAGGTTTACTGTATCCCTCTGACCTTCTTATTGACGATGAAACACAGTAATTGCATCGGAATTAAATACAAAGGGCACAATGCCGACTTAAGTAGAAGAAAACTGACTCTTCTTACTGTCTATGTTTTGAACCATTCGTGTGACACTAGTTATAGATTCCGATGCTTCACTTCAGGTTTACTGTATCCCTCTGACCTTCTTATTGACGATGAAACACAGAAATTGCACCGGAATTAAATACAAGAGACACAATGCCGACTCAAGTACAAGAAGGCTGGCTTTTCATACTGTCTATGTTTTGAACCTTTCCTGTGAGACCGGTTTTAGATTCCGATGCGTCACTTCAGGTTTACTGTATTTCATGGACCTTCTTATTGAGGACGAAACACAGAACTTGCATCGGAATTATATACAAAAGGCACAATGCCGACTTAAGTACAAGAAACCTGACTCTTCTTATTGTCTATGTTTAGAACCCTTCCTGTGACACTAGTTATAGGTTCCGATGCTTCACTTTAGGTTTACTGTACCCTCTGACGTTCTTATTGACGATGAAACACAGAAATTGCATCGGATTAAATACAAAAGGGACAATGCCAACTTAAGTACAAGAAAACTGACTCCTCTTACTGTCTATGTTTTGAACCATTCATGTGACACTAGTTATAGATTTCGATGCTTCACTTCAGATTTACTGAATCCCTTGGACCTTCTTATTGACGACGAAACACAGTAATTGCATCGGAATTAAATACAAAGGGCACAATGCCGACTTAAGTAGAAGAAAACTGACTCTTCTTACTGTCTATGTTTTGAACCATTCGTGTGACACTAGTTATAGATTCCGATGCTTCACTTCAGGTTTACTGTATCCCTCTGACCTTCTTATTGACGATGAAACACAGAAATTGCACCGGAATTAAATACAAGAGACACAATGCCGACTCAAGTACAAGAAGGCTGGCTTTTCATACTGTCTATGTTTTGAACCTTTCCTGTGAGACCGGTTTTAGATTCCGATGCGTCACTTCAGGTTTACCGTATTTCATGGACCTTCTTATTGAGGACGAAACACAGAACTTGCATCGGAATTATATACAAAAGGCACAATGCCGACTTAAGTA
This sequence comes from Schistocerca serialis cubense, assembly GCF_023864345.2. Taxonomy (NCBI): domain Eukaryota; kingdom Metazoa; phylum Arthropoda; class Insecta; order Orthoptera; family Acrididae; genus Schistocerca; species Schistocerca serialis. The sequence goes on along the minus strand of NC_064640.1, from coordinate 1,073,978,150 downwards.
CAAGAAACCTGACTCTTCTTATTGTCTATGTTTAGAACCCTTCCTGTGACACTAGTTATAGGTTCCGATGCTTCACTTTAGGTTTACTGTACCCTCTGACGTTCTTATTGACGATGAAACACAGAAATTGCATCGGATTAAATACAAAAGGGACAATGCCAACTTAAGTACAAGAAAACTGACTCCTCTTACTGTCTATGTTTTGAACCATTCATGTGACACTAGTTATAGATTTCGATGCTTCACTTCAGATTTACTGTATCCCTCTGACCTTCTTATTGACGATGAAACACAGAAATTGCACCGGAATTAAATACAAGAGACACAATGACGACTCAAGCACAAGAAGGCTGGCTCTTCATACTGTCTATGTTTTGAACCTTTCCTGTGAGACCGGTTTTAGATTCCGATGCGTCACTTCAGGTTTACTGTATTTCATGGACCTTCTTATTGACGACGAAACACAGAAATTGCATCGGAATTATATACAAAAGGCACAATGCCGAATTAAGTACAAGAAACCTGACTCTTCTTATTGTCTATGTTTTGAACCATTCCTGTGACACTAGTTATAGATTCCGATGCTTCACTTCAGGTTTACTGTATCCCTCTGGCCTTCTTATTGACGATGAAACACAGAAATTGCATCTGAATTAAATACAAAAGGTACAACGCCGACTTAAGTACAAGAAAACTGACTCTTCTTACTGTCTATGTTTTGAACCATTCCTGTGACACTAGTTATAGATTCAGATGCTTCACTTCAGGTTTTCTGTATCCCTCTGACCTTCTTATTGACGATGAAACCCAGAAATTGCATCGGAATTAAATGGAAAAGGCACAATGCCGACTTAAGTACACGAAAACTGACCCTTCTTACAGTCTATGTTTTGAACCATTCCTGTGACACTAGTTATAGATTCCGATGCTTCACCTCAGGTTTACTGTATCCCTCTGACCTTCTTATTGACGATGAAACACAGAAATTGCACCGGAATTAAATACAAGAGGCACAATGCCGACTCAAGTACAAGAAGGCTGGCTCTTCATACTGTCTATGTTTTGAACCTTTCCTGTGACACTAGTTATAGATTCCGATGCTTCACTTCAGGCTTACTGTATCCCTCTGACCTTCTAATTGACGATGAGACACAGAAATTACATCGGAATTAAATAGAAAAGGCACAATGCCGACTTAAGTAAATGATAACTGACTCTTCTTACTGTCTATGTTATGAACCATTCCTGTGACACTAGTTATAGATTCCGATGCTTCACTTCAGGTTTACTGTATCCCTCTGACCGTCTTATTGACGATGAAACATAGATATTGCTTCGGAATTAAATAGAAAAGTAACAATGCCGACTTAAGTACAAGAAAACTGACTCTTCTTACCGTCTATGTTTTGAACCATTCCTGTGACACTAGTTATAGATTCCGATGCTTCACTTCAGGTCTACTGTATCCCTCTGACCTTCTTATTGACGATGAAACACTGAAATTGCATCGCAATTAAATACAAAAGGCACAATGCCGACTTATGTACAAGAAAACTGAATCTTCTTTCTGTCTATGATTTGTACCATTCCTGTGACACTAGTTACAGATTCCGATGCTTCAACTCAGGTTTACTGTATCCCTCTGACCTTCTTATTGACGATGAAATACAGAAATTGCAACGTAATTAAATACAAAAGCGAAATGCCGACTTAAGTACAAGATTACTGACTCTTCTTACTGTCTATGTTTTGAACCATTCCTGTAACATTAGTTATACATTCCGATGCTTCACTTCAGGTTTACTGTATTCCTCTGACCATCATATTGACGATGAAACACAGAAATTGCATCAGAATTAAATACAAAAGGCACAATGCCGACTTAAGTACAAGAAAACTGAGACTTCTTACTGTCTAAGATTTGAACCATTCCTGTGACACTAGTTATAGTTTCCGATGCTTCACTTGAGGTTTACTGTATCCCTCTGACCTTCTTATTGACGATGAAACACAGAAATTGCATCGGAATAAAATACAAAAGGCACAATGCCGACTTAAGTACAAGAAAACTGACTCTTCTTACTGTCTATGTTTTGGATCATTCCTGTGACACTAGTTATAGATTCCGATGCTTCACTTCAGGCTTACTGTATCCCTCTGACCTTCTTATTGACGATGAAACACAGAATTTGCATCGGAATTAAATAGAAAAGGCACAATGCCGACTTAAGTAAATGATAACTGACTCTTCTTACTGTCTATGTTTTGAACCATTCATGTGACACTAGTTATAGATTCCGATGCTTCACGTCAGGTTTACTGTATCCCTCTGACCTTCTTATTGACGATGAAACACATAAATTGCATCGGAATTAAATACTAAAGGCACAATGCCGACTTAAGTACAAGAAAACTGACTCTTCTTACTGTCTACGATTTGAACCATTCCTGTGACACTAGCTATAGATTCCGATGCTTCACTTCAGGTTTACTGTATCCCTCTGACCTTCTTATTGACGATGAAACACAGTAATTGCATCGGAATTAAATACAAAGGGCACAATGCCGACTTAAGTAGAAGAAAACTGACTCTTCTTACTGTCTATGTTTTGAACCATTCGTGTGACACTAGTTATAGATTCCGATGCTTCACTTCAGGTTTACTGTATCCCTCTGACCTTCTTATTGACGATGAAACACAGAAATTGCACCGGAATTAAATACAAGAGACACAATGCCGACTCAAGTACAAGAAGGCTGGCTTTTCATACTGTCTATGTTTTGAACCTTTCCTGTGAGACCGGTTTTAGATTCCTATGCGTCACTTCAGGTTTACTGTATTTCATGGACCTTCTTATTGAGGACGAAACACAGAACTTGCATCGGAATTATATACAAAAGGCACAATGCCGACTTAAGTACAAGAAACCTGACTCTTCTTATTGTCTATGTTTAGAACCCTTCCTGTGACACTAGTTATAGGTTCCGATGCTTCACTTTAGGTTTACTGTACCCTCTGACGTTCTTATTGACGATGAAACACAGAAATTGCATCGGATTAAATACAAAAGGGACAATGCCAACTTAAGTACAAGAAAACTGACTCCTCTTACTGTCTATGTTTTGAACCATTCATGTGACACTAGTTATAGATTTCGATGCTTCACTTCAGATTTACTGAATCCCTTGGACCTTCTTATTGACGACGAAACACAGAATTTGCATCGGAATTAAGTACAAAAGGCACAATGCCGACTCAAGTACTAGAAGGCTGGCTCTTCATACTGTCTATGTTTTGAACCATTCCTGTGACACTAGTTTTAGATTCCGATTTTTCACTTCAGGTCTACTGTATCCCTCTGACCTTCTTATTGACGATGAATAACTGAAATTGCATCGGAATTAAATACAAAAGGCACAATGCCGACTTAAGTACAAGAAAATTGACTCTTCTTACACTCTATGCTTTTAACCATTCATGTGACACTAATTATAGAGTCCGATGCTTCACTTCAGGTTTACTGTATCCCTCTGACCTTCTTATTGACGATGAAACACAGAAATTGCATCGGAATTAAATACAAAAGGCACAATGCCGACTTATGTACAAGAAAACTGACTCTTCTCACTGTTTATGTATGAACCATTCATGTGATACTAGTTATAGTTTCTGATGCTTCACTTCAGGTTTACTGCATCGCTCTGACCTTCTTATTGACGATGAAACACAGAAATTACATCGGAATTAAATACAAAAGGCACAATGCCGACTTAAGTACAAGAAAACTGACTCTTCTTACTGTCTATGTTTGAACCATTCCTTTGACACTAATTACAGATTCGGATGCTTCACTTCAGGTTTACTGTATCCCTCTAACCATCTTATTGACGATTTAACACCGAAATTGCATCGGAATTAAATACAAAAGGCACAATGCCGACTTGAGTACAAGAAAACTGACTCTTCTTACTGTCTTAGTTTTGATCCATTCCTGTGACACTAGTTATAGATTCCGATGCTTCACTTCAGGTTTACTGTATCCCTCTGACCTTCTTATTGACGATGAAACACAGAAATTGCTTCATAATTAAATACAAAAGGCACAATGCCGACTTAAGTACAAGAAAACTGACTCTTCTTACTGTCTTAGTTTTGATCCATTCCTGTGACACTAGTTATAGATTCCGATGCTTCACTTCAGGTTTACTGTATCCCTCTGACCTTCTTATTGACGATGAAATCCAGAAATAGCATCGGAATTAAACAGAAAAGGCACAATGCCGACTTAAGTACACGAAAACTGACTCTTCTTACTGTCTATGTTTTGAACCATTCCTGTGACACTAGTTATAGATTAAGATGCTTCACTTCAGGTTTACTGTATCCCTCTGACCTTCTTATTGACGATGAAACACAGAAATTGCATCAGAATTAAATACAAAACATACAACGCCGACTTAAGTACAAGAAAACTGACTCTTCTTACTGTCTATGTTTTGAACCATTCCTGTGACACTAGTTATAGATTCCGATGCTTCACTTCAGGTTTACTGTATCCCTCTGACCTTCTTATTGACGATGAAACCCAAAAATTCCTTCGGAATTAAATAGAAAAGGCACAATGCCGACTTAAGTACACGAAAACTGACCCTTCTTACGGTCTATGTTTTGAACCATTCCTGTATCACTAGTTATAGATTCCGATGCTTCACCTCAGGTTTACTGTATCCCTCTGACCTTCTTATTGACGATGAAACACAGAAATTGCACCGGAATTAAATGCAAGAGGCACAATGCCGAATCAAGTACAAGAAGGCTGGCTCTTCATACTGTCTATGTTTTGAACCTTTCCTGTGACACCGGTTTTAGATTCCGATGCTTCACTTCAGGTTTACTGTATCCCATGGACCTTCTAATTGACGACGAAACACAGAAATTGCATCGGAATTAAATAGAAAAAGCACAATGCCGACTTAAGTACAAGTAAACTGACTCTTCTTACTGCCTATGTTTTGAACCATTCCTGTGACACTAAATATAGATTCCCATGCTTCACTTCAGGTTTACTGTATCCCTCTGACATTCTTATTGACGATAAAACAGAAATTGCATCGGAATTAAATACAAAAAGCACAATGATGACTTAAGTACAAGAAAACTGACTCCTCTTACTGGCTATGTTTTGAACCATTCATGTGACACTAGTTATTGATTCCGATGCTTCACTTAAGGCTTACTGTATCCCTCTGACCTTCTTATTGACGATGAAACACAGAAATTTCTTCGGAATTAAATACAAAATGCACAATGCCGACTTAAGTACAAGAAAACTGACTCTTCTTACTGTCTAAGTTCTGAACCATTCCTGTGACACTAGTTATAGATTCCGATGCTTCACTTCAGGTTTACTGTATCCCTCTGACTTTCTTATTGTTGATGAAACACAGAAATTGCATCGGAATAAAATACAAAAGTTGCAATGCCGACATAAGTACAAGAAAACTGACTCTTCTTACTGTCTATGTTATGAACCATTCCTGTGACACTAGTTATAGATTCCGATGCTTCACTTCAGGTTTATTGTATCCCTCTGACCGTCTTAATGACGATGAAACATAGAAATTGCTTCGGAATTAAATAGTAAAGGAACAATGCCGACTTAAGTACAAGAAAACTGACTCTTCTTACTGTCTATGTTTTGAACCATTCCTGTGACACTAGTTATAGATTCCGATGCTTCACCTCAGGTTTACTGTATCCCTCTGACCTTCTTATTGACGATGAAACACAGAAATTGCAACGGAATTAAATACAAAAGGCGAAATGCTGACTTAAGTACAAGAGAACTGACTCTTCTTACTGTCTATGTTTTGAACCATTCCTGTAACACTAGTTATACATTTCGATGCTTCACTTCAGGTTTACTGTATCCCTCTGACCATCTTATAGACGATGAAACACAGAAATTGCATCGGAATTAAATACAAAAGGCACAATGCCGACTTAAGTACAAGAAAACTGAGTCTTCTTACTGTATAAGTTTTGAACCATTCCTGTGACACTAGTTATAGATTCCGATGCTTCACTTGAGGTTTAATGTATCCCTCTGACCTTCTTATTGACGATGAAACACAGAAATTGCAACGGAATTAAATACAAAAGGCGAAATGCTGACTTAAGTACAAGAGAACTGACTCTTCTTACTGTCTATGTTTTGAACCATTCCTGTAACACTAGTTATACATTTCGATGCTTCACTTCAGGTTTACTGTATCCCTCTGACCATCTTATAGACGATGAAACACAGAAATTGCATCGGAATTAAATACAAAAGGCACAATGCCGACTTAAGTACAAGTAAACTGACTCTTCTTACTGCCTATGCTTTGAACCATTCCTGTGACACTAAATATAGATTCCCATGCTTCACTTCAGGTTTACTGTATCCCTCTGATATTCGTATTGACGTTAAAACAGAAATTGCATCGGAATTAAATACAAAAAGCACAATGCCGACTTAAGTACAAGAAAACTGACTCCTCTTACTGTCTATGGTTTGAACCATTCATGTGACACTAGTTATTGATTCCGATGCTTCACTTAAGGCTTACTGTATCCCTCTGACCTTCTTATTGACGATGAAACACAGAAATTGCTTCGGAATTAAATACAAAATGAACAATGCCGACTTCAGTACAAGAAAACTGACTCTTCTTACTGTCTAAGTTCTGAACCATTCCTGTGACACTAGTTATAGATTTCAATGCTTCACTTCAGGTTTACTGTATCCCTCTGACTTTCTTTTTCTTGATGAAACACAGAAATTGCATCGGAGTTAAATACAAAAGTCACAATGCCGACATAAGTACAAGAAAACTGACTCTTCTTACTGTCTATGTTATGAACCATTCCTGTGACACTAGTTATAGATTCCGATGCTTCACTTCAGGTTTATTGTATCCCTCTGACCGTCTTATTGACGATGAAACATAGAAATTGCTTCAGAATTAAATAGTAAAGGAACAATGCCGACTTAAGTACAAGAAAACTGACTCTTCTTACCGTCTATGTTTTGAACCATTCCTGAGAGACTAGTTATAGATTCCGATGCTTCACTTCAGGTCTACTGTATCCCTCTGACCTTCTTATTGACGATGAAACACAGAAATTGCATCGCAATTAAATACCAAAGGCACAATGCCGACTTATGTACAAGAAAACTGACTCTTCTTACTGTCTATGTTTTGAACCATTCCTGTGACACTAGTTATAGATTCCGATGCTTCACCTCAGGTTTACTGTATCCCTCTGACCTTCTTATTGACGATGAAACACAGAAATTGCACGGAATTAAATACAAAAGGCGAAATGCTGACTTAAGTACAAGAGAACTGACTCTTCTTACTGTCTATGTTTTGAACCATTCCTGTAACACTAGTTATACATTTCGATGCTTCACTTCAGGTTTACTGTATCCCTCTGACCATCTTATTGACGATGAAACACAGAAATTGCATCGGAATTAAATACAAAAGGCACAATGCCGTCTTAAGTACAAGAAAACTGAGTCTTCTTACTGTATAAGTTTTGAACCATTCCTGTGACACTAGTTATAAATTCCGATGCTTCACTTCAGGTTTACTGTATTTCATGGACCTTCTTGTTGACGACGAAACACAGAAATTGCATCGGAATTATATACAAAAGGCACAATGCCGACTTAAGTACAAGGAACCTGACTCTTCTTACTGTCTATGTTTAGAACCCTTCCTGTGACACTAGTTATAGATTCCGATGCTTCACTTCAGGTATACTGTACCCTCTGAACTTCTTATTGACGATGAAACACCGAAATTGCATCGGAATTAAATACAAAAGGGACAATGCCAACTTAAGTACAAGAAAACTGACTCTTCTTACTGTCTATGAATTGAACCATTCATGTGACACTAGTTATAGATTTCGATGCTTCACTTCAGGTTTACTTTATCCCTCTGACCTTCTTATTGACGATGAAACACAGAAATTGCCACCGAATTAAATACAAAAGGCGAAATGCCGACTTAAGTACAAGAGAACTAATTCTTCTTACTGTCTATGTTTGAACCATTCCTGTAACACTAGTTATAGATTCCGATGCTTCACTTCAGGTTTACTGTATCCCTCTGACCTTCTTATTGACGATGAAACACAGAAATTGCATCGGAATTAAATACAAAAGGCACAATGCCGACTTAAGTACAAGGAAACTCAGTCTTCTTACTGTCTAAGTTTTGAACCATTCCTGTGACAATAGTTATAGATTCCGATGCTTCACTTGAGGTTTACTGTATCCCTCTGACCTTCTTATTGACGATGAAACACATAAATTGCATCGGAATTAAATACAAATGACACAATGCCGACTTATGTACAACAAAACTGACTCTTCTCACTGTTTATGTATGAACCATTCATGTGACACTAGTTATATATTCCGATGCTTCACTTCAGGTTTACTGTATCGCTCTGACCTTCTTATTGATGATGAAACACAGAAATTACATCGGAATTAAATACAAAAGGCACATGCCGACTTAAGTACAAGAAAACTGACTCTTCTTACTGTCTATGTTTGAACTTTTTGTGACACTAGTTACAGATTCGGATGCTTCACTTCAGGTTTACTGTATCCCTCTGACGTTCTTATTGACGATGAAACACAGAAATTGCATCGGAATTAAATACGAAAGGCACAATGCCGACTTAAATATAAGAAAACTGACTCTTCTTACTGTCTATGTTTTTGAACCATTCCTGTGACACTAGTTATAGATTCCGATGCTTCACTTCAGGTTTACTGTATCCCTCTGACCTTCTTATTGACGATGAAACTCTGAAATTGCTTCGAAATTAAATACAAAAGGCACAATGCCGACTTAAGTACAAGAAAACTTTGTCTTCTTACTGCCTAAGTTCTGAACCATTCCTGTGACACTAGTTATAGATTCCCATGCTTCACTTCAGGTTTACTGTATCCCTCTGACTTTCTTATTGTTAATGAAACACAGAAATTGCATCGGAATTAAATACAAAAGTCACAATGCCGACATAAGTACAAGAAAACTGACTCTTCTTACTGTCTATGATATGAACGATTGCTGTGACACTAGTTATAGATTCCGATGCTTCACTTCAGGTTTACTGTATCCCTCTGACTTTCTTATTGTTGATGAAACACAGAAATTGCATCGGAATTAAATACAAAAGTCACAATGCCGACATAAGTACAAGAAAACTGACTCTTCTTACTGTCTATGTTATGAACCATTCCTGTGAAACTAGTTATAGATTCCGATGCTTCACTTCAGGTTTACTGTATCCCTCTGACTTTCTTATTGTTGATGAAACACAGAAATTGCATCGGAATTAAATACAAAAGGCACAATGCCGACTTAAGTACAAGAAAACTGAGTCTTCTTACTGTATACGTTTTGAACCATTCCTGTGACACTAGTTATAGATTCCGATGCTTCACTTCAGGCTTACTGTACCTCTCTGACATTCTTATTGACGATGAAACACAGAAATTGCATCGGAATTAAATAGAAAAGGCACAATGCCGACTTAAGTAAATGATAACTGACTCTTCTTACTGTCTGTGTTTTGAACCATTCATGTGACACTAGTTATAGATTCCGATGCTTCACTTCAGGTTTACTGTATCCCTCTGACCTTCTTATTGACAATGAAACACAGTAATTGCATCGGAATTAAATACAAAGGGCACAATGCCGACATAAGTACAAGAAAACTGACTCTTCTTACTGTCTATGTTTTGAACCATTCCTTTGACACTAGTTATAGATTCCGATGCTTCACTTCAGGTTTACTGTATCCCTCTGACCTTCTTATTGACGATGAAACACAGAAATTGCACCGGAATTAAATACAAGAGGCACAATGCCGACTCAAGTACAAGAAGGCTGGCTCATCATACTGTCTATGTTTTGAACCTTTCCTGTGAGACCGGTTTTAGATTCCGATGCTTCACTTCAGGTTCACTGTATTTCATGGACCTTCTTATTGACGACGAAACACAGAAATTGCATCGGAATTATATACAAAAGGCACAATGCCGACTTGAGTACAAGAAACCTGACTCTTCTTACTGTCTATGTTTAGAACCCTTCCTGTGACACTAGTTATAGATTCCGATGCTTCACTTCAGGTTTACTGTACCCTCTGACCTTCTTATTGACGATGAAACACCGAAATTGCATCGGAATTAAATACAAAAGGGACAATGCCAACTTAGGTACAAGAAAACTGACTCTTCTTACTGTCTATGATTTGAACCATTCATGTCACACTAGTTATAGATTTCGATGCTTCACTTCAGGTTTACTGAATCCCTTGGACCTTCTTATTGACGACGAAACACAGAATTTGCATCGGAATTAAATACAAAAGGCACAATGCCGACTTAAGTAAAGAAAACTGACTCTTCTTACTGTCTATGTTTTGAACGATTCCTGTGACACTAGATATAGATTCCGATGCTTCACTTCAGGTTTACTGTATCCCTCTGACCTTGTTATTGACGACGAAACACAGAAATTGCTTCGGAATTAAATACAAATGGCATAATGCCGACTCAAGTACTAGAAGGCTGGCTCTTCATACTGTCTATGTTTTGAACCTTTCCTGTGAGACCGGTTTTAGATTCCGATGCTTCACTTCAGGTTTACTGTATCCCATGGACCTTCCTATTGACGACGAAACACAGAAATTGCATCGGAATTAAATATAAAAGGCACAATGCCGACTTAAGTACAAGTAAACTGACTCTTCTTACTGTCTATGTTTTGAACCATTCCTGTGACACTAAATATAGATTCCCATGCTTCACTTCAGGTTTACTGTATCCCTCTGACCTTCTTATTGACGATGAAACAGAAATTGCATCGGAATTAAATAGAAAAAGCACAATGCCGACTTAGGTACAAGGAAACTGCCTCTTCTTACTGTCTATGTTTTGAACCATTCCTGTGACACTAGTTATAGATGCCGATGCTTCACTTCAGGTCTACTGTATCCCTCTGACCTTCTTATTGACGATGAAAGACTGAAATTGCATCGGAATTAAATACAAAAGGCACAATGCCGACTTAAGTACAAGAAAACTGACTCTTCTTACTGTCTATGTTTTGAACCATTCCTGTGACACTAGTTATAGATTCCGATGCTTCACCTCAGGTTTACTTTATCCCTCTGACCTTCTTATTGACGATGAAACACAGAAATTGCCACGGAATTAAATACAAAAGGCGAAATGCCGACTTAAGTACAAGAGAACTGACTCTTCTTACTGTCTATGTTTTGAACCATTCCTGTAACACTAGTTATAGATTCCGATGCTTCACATCAGGTTTACTGTATCCCTCTGACCATCTTATTGACGATGAAACACAGAAATTGCATCGGAATTAAATACAAAAGGCACAATGCCGACTTAAGTACAAGGAAACTGAGTCTTCTTACAGTCTAAGTTTTGAACCATTCCTGTGACACTAGGTTTAGATTCCGATGCTTCACTTGAGGTTTACTGTATCCCTCTGACCTTCTTATTGACGATGAAACACAGAAATTGCATCGGAATTAAATACAAATGACACAATGCCGACTTATGTACAAGATAACTGACTCTTCTCACTGTTTATGTATGAACCATTCATGTGACACTAGTTATAGATTCCGATGCTGCACTTCAGGTTTACTGTATCGCTCTGACCCTCTTATTGACGATGAAACACAGAAATTACATCGGAATTAAATACAAAAGGCACATGCCGACTTAAGTACAAGAAAACTGACTCTTCTTACTGTCTATGCTTTAACCATTCCTGTGACACTAGTTACAGATTCGGATGCTTCACTTCAGGTTTACTGTATCCCTCTGACGTTCTTATTGACGATGAAACACAGAAATTGCATCGGAATTAAATACAAAAGGCACAATGCCGACTTAAATACAAGAAAACTGACTCTTCTCACTGTCTACGTTTTGAACCATTCCTGTGACACTAGTTATAGATTCCGATGCTTCACTTCAGGTTCACTGTATTTCATGCACCTTCTTATTGACGACGAAACTAAGAAATTGCATCGGAATTATATACAAAAGGCACAATGCCGACTTAAGTACAAGAAACCTGACTCTTCTTACTCTCTATGTTTAGAACACTTCCTGTGACACTAGTTATAGATTCCGATGCTTCACTTCAGGTTTACTGTATCCCTCTGACCTTCGTATTGACGATGAAACACAGAAATTGCATCGGAATAAAATACAAAAGGCACAATGCCGGCTTAAGTACAAGAAAACTTACTCTTCTTACTGTCTATGTTTTGAACCATTCCTTTGACACTAGTTAAAGATTCCGATGCTTCACTTCAGGCTTACTGTATCCCTCTGACCTTCTTATTGACGATGAAACACAGAAATTGCATCGCAATTCAATAGAAAAGGCACAATGCCGACTTAAGTAAAAGATGACTGACTCTTCTTACTGTCTATGTTTTCAACCATTCATGTGACATTAGTTATAGATTCCGATGCTTCACTTCAGGTTTACTGTATCCCTCTGACCTTCTTATTGACGATGAAACACAGAAATTGCATCGGAATTAAATACTAAAGGCACAATGCCGACTTAAGTACAAGAAAACTGACTCTTGTTACTGTCTACGTTTTGAACCATTCCTGTGACACTAGCTATAGATTCCGATGTTTCACTTCAGGTTTACTGTAACCCTCTGACCTTCTTATTGAAGATGAAACACAGTAATTGCATCGTAATTAAATACAAAGGGCACAATGCCGACTTAAGTACAAGAAAACTAACTCTCCTTACTGTCTATGTTTTGAACCATTCCTTTGACACTAGTTATAGATTCCGATGCTTCACTTCAGGTTTACTGTATCCCTCTGACCTTCTTATTGACGATGAAACACAAAAAAAACACCGGAATTAAATACAAGAGGCACAATGCTGACTCAAGTACAAGAAGGCTGGCTCTTCATACTGTCTATGTTTTGAACCTTTCCTGTGAAACCGGTTTTAGATTCCGATGCTTCACTTCAGGTTTACTGTATTTCATGGACCTTCTTATTGACGACGAAACACAGAAATTGCATCGGAATTATATACAAATGGCACAATGCCGACTTTAGTACAAGAAACCTGACTCTTCTTACTGTCTATGTTTAGAACCCTTCCTGTGACACTAGTTATAGATTCCGATGCTTCACTTCAGGTTTATTGTACCCTCTGACCTTCGTATTGACGATGAAACACAGAAATTGCATCGGAATTTAATACAAAAGGGACAATGCCAAGTTAAGTACAAGAAAACTGACTCTTCTTACTGTCTATGTTTTGAACCATTCATGTGACACTAGTTATAGATTTCGATGCTTCACTTCAGGTTTACTGAATCCCTTGGACCTTCTTATTGACGACGAAACACAGAATTTGCATCGGAATTAAATACAAAAGGCACAATGCCGACTTAAGTATAAGAAAACTGACTCTTCTTACTGTCTATGTTTTGAACCATTCCTGTGACACAAGATATAGATTACGATGCTTCTCTTCAGGTTTACTGTATCCCTCAGACCTTCTTATTGATGATGAAACACAGAAATTGCTTCGGAATTAAATACAAAAGGCACAATGCCGACTCAAGTACTAGAAGGCTGGCTCTTCATACTGTCTATGTTTTGAACCTTTCCTGTGAGACCGGTTTTAGATTCCGATGCTTCACTTCAGGTTTACTGTATCCCATGGACCTTCTTATTGACGACGAAACACAGAAATTGCATCGGAATTAAATACAAAAGGCACAATGCCGACTTAAGTACAAGGAAACTAACTCTTCTTACTGTCTATGTTTTGAACCATTCCTGTGACACTAGTTATAGATTCCGATGCCTAACCTCAGGTTTACTGTATCCCTCTGACCTCCTTATTGACGATGAAACACAGAAATTGCAACGGAATTAAATATAAAAGGCGAAATGCCGACTTAAGTACAAGAGAACTGACTCTTCTTACTGTCTATGTTTTGAACCATTCCTGAAACACTAGTTATAGATTCCGATGCTTCACTTCAGGTTTACTGTATTTCATGGACCTTCTTATTGACGACGAAACACAGAAATTGCATCGGAATTATATACAAATGGCACAATGCCGACTTAAGTACAAGAAACCTGATCCTTCTTACTGTCTATGTTTAGAACCCTTCCTCTGACACTAGTTATAGATTCCGATGCTTCACTTCAGGTTTACTGTACCCTCTGACCTTCTTATTGACAATGAAACACAGAAATTGCATCGGAATAAAATACAAAAGGTACAATGCCGACTTAAGTACAAAGAAACTGACTCTTCTTACTGTCTATGTTTTGAACCATTCCTGTGACACTAGTTATAGATTCCGATGCTTCACTTCAGGCTTACTGTATTCCTCTGACCTTCTCATTGACGATGAAACACAGAAATTGCATCGGAATTAAATAGAAAAGGCACAATGCCGACTTAAGTAAAAGATAACTGACTCTTCTTACTGTCTAAGATTTGAACCATTGATGTGACACTAGTTCTAGATTCCGATGCTTCACTTCAGGTTTACTGTATCCCTCTGACCTTCTTATTGACGATGAAACACAGAAATTGCATCGGAATTAAATACTAAAGGCACAATGCCGACTTAAGTACAACAAAACTGACTCTTCTTACTGTCAATGTTTTGAACCATTCCTGTGACACTATCTATAGATTCCGATGCTTTACTTCAGGTTTACTGTATCGCTCTGACCTTCTTATTGACGATGAAACACAGTAATTGCATCGGAATTAAATACAAAGGGCACAATGCCGACTTAAGTACAAGAAAACGGACTCTTCTTACTGTCTATGATTTGAACCATTCCTTTGACACTACTTATAGATTCCGATGCTTCACTTCAGGTTTACTGTATCCCTCTGACCTTCTTATTGACGATGAAACACGGAAATTGCACCGGAATTAAATACAAGAGGCACAATGCCGACTCAAGTACAAGAAGTTAGGCTCTTCATACTGTCTATGTTTTGAACCTTTCCTGTGAGACCGGTTTTAGATTCCGATGCTTCACTTCAGGTTTACTGTATTTCATGGACCTTCTTATTGACAATGAAACACAGAAATTGCATCGGAATAAAATACAAAAGGCACAATGCCGACTTAGGTACAAGAAAACTGACTCTTCTTACTGTCTATGTTTTGAACCGTTCCTGTGACACTAGTTATAGATTCTGATGCTTCACTTCAGGTTTACTGTATCCCGCTGACCTTGTTATTGAGGATGAATCACAGAAGTTGCATCGGAATTAAATACAAAAGGCACAATACCGACTTAAGTACAAGAAAACTGACTCTTCTTACTGTCTATGATTTGAACCATTCCTGTGACACTTATTATAGATTCCGATGCTTCACCTCAGGTTTACTGTATCCCTCTGACTTTCTTATTGACGATGAAACACAGAAATTGCAACGGAATTAAATACAAAGGGCGAAATGCCGATTTAAGTACAAGAAAACTGACTCTTCTTACTGTCTATGTTTTGAACCATTCCTGTAACACTAGTTATAGATTCCGATGCTTCACTTCAGGTTTACTGTATCCCTCTGACCTTCTTATTGACGATGAAACACAGAAATTGGATCGGAATTAAATACAAAAGGCACAATGCTGTCTTAAGTACAAACAAAACTGACTCTTCTTACTGTCTAAGTTTTGAACCATTCCTGTGACACTAGTTATAGATTCCGATGCTTCACTTCAGGCTTACTGTATCCCTCTGACCTTCTTATTGACGATGAAACACAGAAATTGCATCGGAATTAAATAGAGAAAGCACAATGCCGACTTAAGTAAAAGATAACTGACTCTTCTTACTGTCTATGCTTTGAACCATTCCTGTGACACTAGCTATATATTCCGATGCTTCACTTCAGGTTTACTGTATCCCTCTGACCTTCTTATTGACGATGAAACACAGTAATTGCATCGTAATTAAATACAAAGGGCACAATGCCGACTTAAGTACAAGAAAACTCACTCTTCTTACTGTCTATGTTTTGAACCATTCCTTTGACACTAGTTATAGATTCCGATGATTCACTTCAGGTTTACTGTATCCCTCTGACCTTCTTATTGACGATGATACACAGAAATGGCACCGGAATTAAATACAACAGGCACAATGCCGACTCAAGTACAAGAAGGCTGCCTCTACATACTGTCTATGTTTCGAACGTCTCCTGTGAGACCGGTTTTAGATTCCGATGCTTCACTTCAGGTTTACTGTATTTCATGGACCTTCCTATTGACGACGAAACACAGAATTTGCATCGGAATTAAATACAAAAGGCACAATGCCGACTTCAGGTAAAAGAAAACTGACTCTTCTTACTGTCTATGTTTTGAACCAATCATGTGACACTAGTTATAGATTCCGATGATTCACTTCAGGTTTACTGTATCCCTTTGACCTTCTTATTGACGATGAAACACAGAAATTGCTTCGGAATTAAATACAAAATGCACAATACCGACTTAAGTACAAGAAAACTGGCTCTTCTTACTGTCTATGTTTTGAACCGTTCCTGTGACACTAGTTATAGATTCCGATGCTTCACTTCAGGTTTACTGTATCCCTCTGACCTTCTTATTGACGATGAAACACAGAAATTGCAACGGAATTAAATACAAAAGGCACAATGCCGACTTAAGTACAAACAAAACTGACTCTTCTTACTGTCTAAGTTTTGAACCATTCCTGTGACACTAGTTATAGATTCCGATGCTGCACTTTAGGCTTACTGTATACCTCTGACCTTCTTATTGACGATGAAACACAGAAATTGCATCGGAATTAAATTGAAACGGCACAATGCCGACTTAAGTAAAAGATAACTGACTCTTTTTACTGTCTATGTTTTGAACCATTCCTGTGACACTAGCTATAGATTCCGATGCTTCACTTCAGGTTTACTGTATCCCTCTGACCTTCTTATTGACGATGAAACACAGTAATTACATCGGAATTAAATACAAAGGGCACAATGCCGACTTAAGTACAAGAAAACTCACACTTCTTACTGTCTATGTTTTGAACTATTCCTTTGACACTAGTTATAGATTCCGATGATTCACTTCAGGTTTACTGTATCCCTCTGACCTTCTTATTGACGATGAAACACAGTAATTGCATCGGAATTAAATACAAAGGGCACAATGCCGACTTAAGTACAAGAAAACGGACTCTTCTTACTGTCTATGATTTGAACCATTCCTTTGACACTAGTTATAGATTCCGATGCTTCACTTCAGGTTTACTGTATCCCTCTGACCTTCTTATTGACGATGAAACACGGAAATTGCACCGGAATTAAATACAAGAGGCACAATGCCGACTCAAGTACAAGAAGTTTGGCTCTTCATACTGTCTATGTTTTGAACCTTTCCTGTGAGACCGGTTTTAGATTCCGATGCTTCACTTCAGGTTTACTGTATTTCATGGACCTTCTTATTGACAATGAAACACAGAAATTGCATCGGAATAAAATACAAAAGGCACAATGCCGACTTAAGTACAAGAAAACTGACTCTTCTTACTGTCTTTGCTTTGAACCAATCATGTGACACTAGTTATAGATTCCGATGATTCACTTCAGGTTTACTGTATCCCTCTGACCTTCTTATTGACGATGAAACACAGAAATTGCTTCGGAATTAAATACAAAATGCACAATGCCGACTTAGGTACAAGAAAACTGACTCTTCTTACTGTCTATGTTTTGAACCGTTCCTGTGACACTAGTTATAGATTCTGATGCTTCACTTCAGGTTTACTGTATCCCGCTGACCTTGTTATTGAGGATGAATCACAGAAGTTGCATCGGAAATAAATACAAAAGGCACAATACCGACTTAAGTACAAGAAAACTGACTCTTCTTACTGTCTATGTTTTGAACCATTCCTGTGACACTTATTATAGATTCCGATGCTTCACCTCAGGTTTACTGTATCCCTCTGACTTTCTTATTGACGATGAAACACAGAAATTGCAACGGAATTAAATACAAAAGGCGAAATGCCGATTTAAGTACAAGAAAACTGACTCTTCTTACTGTCTATGTTTTGAACCATTCCTGTAACACTAGTTATAGATTCCGATGCTTCACTTCAGGTTTACTGTATCCCTCTGACCTTCTTATTGACGATGAAACACAGAAATTGGATCGGAATTAAATACAAAAGGACAATGCTGTCTTAAGTACAAGAAGGCTGGCTCTTCATACTGTCTATGTTTTGAACCTTTCCTGTGAAACCGGTTTTAGATTCCGATGCTTCACTTCAGGTTTACTGTATTTCATGGACCTTCTTATTGACGACGAAACACAGAAATTGCATCGGAATTATATACAAATGGCACAATGCCGACTTTAGTACAAGAAACCTGACTCTTCTTACTGTCTATGTTTAGAACCCTTCCTGTGACACTAGTTATAGATTCCGATGCTTCACTTCAGGTTTATTGTACCCTCTGACCTTCGTATTGACGATGAAACACAGAAATTGCATCGGAATTTAATACAAAAGGGACAATGCCAACTTAAGTACAAGAAAACTGACTCTTCTTACTGTCTATGTTTTGAACCATTCATGTGACACTAGTTATAGATTTCGATGCTTCACTTCAGGTTTACTGAATCCGTTGGACCTTCTTATTGACGACGAAACACAGAATTTGCATCGGAATTAAATACAAAAGGCACAATGCCGACTTAAGTATAAGAAAACTGACTCTTCTTACTGTCTATGTTTTGAACCATTCCTGTGACACAAGATATAGATTACGATGCTTCTCTTCAGGTTTACTGTATCCCTCAGACCTTCTTATTGATGATGAAACACAGAAATTGCTTCGGAATTAAATACAAAAGGCACAATGCCGACTCAAGTACTAGAAGGCTGGCTCTTCATACTGTCTATGTTTTGAACCTTTCCTGTGAGACCGGTTTTAGATTCCGATGCTTCACTTCAGGTTTACTGTATCCCATGGACCTTCTTATTGACGACGAAACACAGAAATTGCATCGGAATTAAATACAAAAGGCACAATGCCGACTTAAGTACAAGGAAACTAACTCTTCTTACTGTCTATGTTTTGAACCATTCCTGTGACACTAGTTATAGATTCCGATGCCTAACCTCAGGTTTACTGTATCCCTCTGACCTCCTTATTGACGATGAAACACAGAAATTGCAACGGAATTAAATATAAAAGGCGAAATGCCGACTTAAGTACAAGAGAACTGACTCTTCTTACTGTCTATGTTTTGAACCATTCCTGAAACACTAGTTATAGATTCCGATGCTTCACTTCAGGTTTACTGTATTTCATGGACCTTCTTATTGACGACGAAACACAGAAATTGCATCGGAATTATATACAAATGGCACAATGCCGACTTAAGTACAAGAAACCTGATTCTTCTTACTGTCTATGTTTAGAACCCTTCCTGTGACACTAGTTATAGATTCCGATGCTTCACTTCAGGTTTACTGTACCCTCTGACCTTCTTATTGACAATGAAACACAGAAATTGCATCGGAATAAAATACAAAAGGTACAATGCCGACTTAAGTACAAAGAAACTGACTCTTCTTACTGTCTATGTTTTGAACCATTCCTGTGACACTAGTTATAGATTCCGATGCTTCACTTCAGGCTTACTGTATTCCTCTGACCTTCTCATTGACGATGAAACACAGAAATTGCATCGGAATTAAATAGAAAAGGCACAATGCCGACTTAAGTAAAAGATAACTGACTCTTCTTACTGTCTAAGATTTGAACCATTGATGTGACACTAGTTCTAGATTCCGATGCTTCACTTCAGGTTTACTGTATCCCTCTGACCTTCTTATTGACGATGAAACACAGAAATTGCATCGGAATTAAATACTAAAGGCACAATGCCGACTTAAGTACAACAAAACTGACTCTTCTTACTGTCAATGTTTTGAACCATTCCTGTGACACTATCTATAGATTCCGATGCTTTACTTCAGGTTTACTGTATCGCTCTGACCTTCTTATTGACGATGAAACACAGTAATTGCATCGGAATTAAATACAAAGGGCACAATGCCGACTTAAGTACAAGAAAACGGACTCTTCTTACTGTCTATGATTTGAACCATTCCTTTGACACTACTTATAGATTCCGATGCTTCACTTCAGGTTTACTGTATCCCTCTGACCTTCTTATTGACGATGAAACACGGAAATTGCACCGGAATTAAATACAAGAGGCACAATGCCGACTCAAGTACAAGAAGTTAGGCTCTTCATACTGTCTATGTTTTGAACCTTTCCTGTGAGACCGGTTTTAGATTCCGATGCTTCACTTCAGGTTTACTGTATTTCATGGACCTTCTTATTGACAATGAAACACAGAAATTGCATCGGAATAAAATACAAAAGGCACAATGCCGACTTAGGTACAAGAAAACTGACTCTTCTTACTGTCTATGTTTTGAACCGTTCCTGTGACACTAGTTATAGATTCTGATGCTTCACTTCAGGTTTACTGTATCCCGCTGACCTTGTTATTGAGGATGAATCACAGAAGTTGCATCGGAATTAAATACAAAAGGCACAATACCGACTTAAGTACAGGAAAACTGACTCTTCTTACTGTCTATGTTTTGAACCATTCCTGTGACACTTATTATAGATTCCGATGCTTCACCTCAGGTTTACTGTATCCCTCTGACTTTCTTATTGACGATGAAACACAGAAATTGCAACGGAATTAAATACAAAAGGCGAAATGCCGATTTAAGTACAAGAAAACTGACTCTTCTTACTGTCTATGTTTTGAACCATTCCTGTAACACTAGTTATAGATTCCGATGCTTCACTTCAGGTTTACTGTATCCCTCTGACCTTCTTATTGACGATGAAACACAGAAATTGGATCGGAATTAAATACAAAAGGCACAATGCTGTCTTAAGTACAAACAAAACTGACTCTTCTTACTGTCTAAGTTTTGAACCATTCCTGTGACACTAGTTATAGATTCCGATGATTCACTTCAGGCTTACTGTATCCCTCTGACCTTCTTATTGACGATGAAACACAGAAATTGCATCGGAATTAAATAGAGAAAGCACAATGCCGACTTAAGTAAAAGATAACTGACTCTTCTTACTGTCTATGCTTTGAACCATTCCTGTGACACTAGCTATATATTCCGATGCTTCACTTCAGGTTTACTGTATCCCTCTGACCTTCTTATTGACGATGAAACACAGTAATTGCATCGTAATTAAATACAAAGGGCACAATGCCGACTTAAGTACAAGAAAACTCACTCTTCTTACTGTCTATGTTTTGAACCATTCCTTTGACACTAGATATAGATTCCGATGATTCACTTCAGGTTTACTGTATCCCTCTGACCTTCTTATTGACGATGATACACAGAAATGGCACCGGAATTAAATACAACAGGCACAATGCCGACTCAAGTACAAGAAGGCTGCCTCTTCATACTGTCTATGTTTCGAACGTCTCCTGTGAGACCGGTTTTAGATTCCGATGCTTCACTTCAGGTTTACTGTATTTCATGGACCTTCCTATTGACGACGAAACACAGAATTTGCATCGGAATTAAATACAAAAGGCACAATGCCGACTTAAGTAAAAGAAAACTGACTCTTCTTACTGTCTATGTTTTGAACCAATCATGTGACACTAGTTATAGATTCCGATGATTCACTTCAGGTTTACTGTATCCCTTTGACCTTCTTATTGACGATGAAACACAGAAATTGCTTCGGAATTAAATACAAAATGCACAATACCGACTTAAGTACAAGAAAACTGGCTCTTCTTACTGTCTATGTTTTGAACCGTTCCTGTGACACTAGTTATAGATTCCGATGCTTCACTTCAGGTTTACTGTATCCCTCTGACCTTCTTATTGACGATGAAACACAGATATTGCAACGGAATTAAATACAAAAGGCACAATGCCGACTTAAGTACAAACAAAACTGACTCTTCTTACTGTCTAAGTTTTGAACCATTCCTGTGACACTAGTTATAGATTCCGATGCTGCACTTTAGGCTTACTGTATCCCTCTGACCTTCTTATTGACGATGAAACACAGAAATTGCATCGGAATTAAATAGAAACGGCACAATGTCGACTTAAGTAAAAGATAACTGACTCTTTTTACTGTCTATGTTTTGAACCATTCCTGTGACACTAGCTATAGATTCCGATGCTTCACTTCAGGTTTACTGTATCCCTCTGACCTTCTTATTGACGATGAAACACAGTAATTACATCGGAATTAAATACAAAGGGCACAATGCCGACTTAAGTACAAGAAAACTCACACTTCTTACTGTCTATGTTTTGAACTATTCCTTTGACACTAGTTATAGATTCCGATGATTCACTTCAGGTTTACTGTATCCCTCTGACCTTCTTATTGACGATGAAACACAGTAATTGCATCGGAATTAAATACAAAGGGCACAATGCCGACTTAAGTACAAGAAAACGGACTCTTCTTACTGTCTATGATTTGAACCATTCCTTTGACACTAGTTATAGATTCCGATGCTTCACTTCAGGTTTACTGTATCCCTCTGACCTTCTTATTGACGATGAAACACGGAAATTGCACCGGAATTAAATACAAGAGGCACAATGCCGACTCAAGTACAAGAAGTTTGGCTCTTCATACTGTCTATGTTTTGAACCTTTCCTGTGAGACCGGTTTTAGATTCCGATGCTTCACTTCAGGTTTACTGTATTTCATGGACCTTCTTATTGACAATGAAACACAGAAATTGCATCGGAATAAAATACAAAAGGCACAATGCCGACTTAAGTACAAGAAAACTGACTCTTCTTACTGTCTTTGCTTTGAACCAATCATGTGACACTAGTTATAGATTCCGATGATTCACTTCAGGTTTACTGTATCCCTCTGACCTTCTTATTGACGATGAAACACAGAAATTGCTTCGGAATTAAATACAAAATGCACAATGCCGACTTAGGTACAAGAAAACTGACTCTTCTTACTGTCTATGTTTTGAACCGTTCCTGTGACACTAGTTATAGATTCTGATGCTTCACTTCAGGTTTACTGTATCCCGCTGACCTTGTTATTGAGGATGAATCACAGAAGTTGCATCGGAATTAAATACAAAAGGCACAATACCGACTTAAGTACAAGAAAACTGACTCTTCTTACTGTCTATGTTTTGAACCATTCCTGTGACACTTATTATAGATTCCGATGCTTCACCTCAGGTTTACTGTATCCCTCTGACTTTCTTATTGACGATGAAACACAGAAATTGCAACGGAATTAAATACAAAAGGCGAAATGCCGATTTAAGTACAAGAAAACTGACTCTTCTTACTGTCTATGTTTTGAACCATTCCTGTAACACTAGTTATAGATTCCGATGCTTCACTTCAGGTTTACTGTATCCCTCTGACCTTCTTATTGACGATGAAACACAGAAATTGGATCGGAATTAAATACAAAAGGCACAATGCTGTCTTAAGTACAAACAAAACTGACTCTTCTTACTGTCTAAGTTTTGAACCATTCCTGTGACACTAGTTATAGATTCCGATGCTTCACTTCAGGCTTACTGTATCCCTCTGACCTTCTTATTGACGATGAAACACAGAAATTGCATCGGAATTAAATAGAGAAAGCACAATGCCGACTTAAGTAAAAGATAACTGACTCTTCTTACTGTCTATGCTTTGAACCATTCCTGTGACACTAGCTATATATTCCGATGCTTCACTTCAGGTTTACTGTATCCCTCTGACCTTCTTATTGACGATGAAACACAGTAATTGCATCGTAATTAAATACAAAGGGCACAATGCCGACTTAAGTACAAGCAAACTCACTCTTCTTACTGTCTATGTTTTGAACCATTCCTTTGACACTAGTTATAGATTCCGATGAATCACTTCAGGTTTACTGTATCCCTCTGACCTTCTTATTGACGATGATACACAGAAATGGCACCGGAATTAAATACAACAGGCACAATGCCGACTCAAGTACAAGAAGGCTGCCTCTTCATACTGTCTATGTTTCGAACGTCTCCTGTGAGACCGGTTTTAGATTCCGATGCTTCCCTTCAGGTTTACTGTACCCTCTGACCTTCTTATTGACGATGAAACACAGAAATTGCTTCGGAATTAAATACAAAAGGGACAATGCCAACTTAAGTACAAGAAAACTGACTCTTCTTACTGTCTACGTTTTGAACCATTCATGTGACACTAGTTATAGATTTCGATGCTTCACTTCTGTTTTACTGAATCCCTTGGACCTTCTTATTGACGACGAAACACAGAATTTGCATCGGAATTAAATACAAAAGGCACAATGCCGACTTAAGTACAAGAAAACTGACTCTTCTTACTGTCAATGTTTTGAACCATTCCTGTGACACTAGATATAGATTCCGATGCTTCACTTCAGATTTACTGTATCCCCCTGACCTTCTTATTGACGATGAAACACAGAAATTGCTTCGGAATTAAATACAAAAGGCACAATGCCGACACAAGTACTAGAAGGCTGGCTCTTCTTACTGTCTATGTTTTGAACCTTTCCTGTGAGACCGGTTTTAGATTCCGATGCTTCACTTCAGGTTTACTGTATTTCATGGACCTTCTTATTGACGTCGAAACACAGAAATTGCATCGGAATTATATACAAAAGGTACAATGCCGACTTAAGTACAAACAAAACTGACTCTTCTTACTGTCTAAGTTTTGATCCATTCCTGTGACACTAGTTATAGATTCCGATGCTTCACTTCAGGTTTACTGTATCCCTCTGACCTTCTTATTGACGATGAAACACAGTTATTACATCGGAATTAAATACAAAGGGCACAATGCCGACTTAAGTACAAGAAAACTCACTCTTCTTAGTGTCCATGTTTTGAACCATTCCTTTGACAGTAGGTAAAGATTCCGATGATACACTTCAGGTTTACTGTATCCCTCTGACCTTCTTATTGACGATGAAACACAGAAATTGCACCGGAATTAAATACAAGAGGCACAATGCCGACTCAAGTATAAGAAGGCTGGCTCTTCATACAGTCTATGTTTTGAAACTTTCCTGTGAGACCGGTTTTAGATTCCGATGCTTCACTTCAGGTTTACTGTATTTCTTGGACCTTCTTATTGACGATGAAACACAGAAATTGCATCGGAATTAAATAGAAAAGGCACAATGCCGACTTAAGTAAAAGTAAACTGACTCTTCTTACTGCCTTTGTTTTGAACCATTACTGTGACACAAAATATAGATTCCGATGCTTCACTTCAGGTTTACTGTATCCCTCTGACCTTCTTATTGACGATGAAACAGAAATTGCATCGGAATTAAATACAAAAAGCACAATGCCGACCTAAGTACAAGAAAACTGATCTTCTTACTGTCTAAGATCTGAACCATTCCTGTGACACTAGTTTTAGATTCCGATGTTTCACTTCAGGTTTACTGTATCCCTCTGACCTTCTTATTGTTGATGAAACACAGAAATTGCATCGGAATTAAATACAAAAGTCACAATGCCGACATAAGTACAAGAAAACTGACTCTTCTTACTGTCTATGTTATGAACCATTCCTGTGACACTAGTTATAGATTCCGATGCTTCACTTCAGGTTTACTGTACCCCTCTAACAGTCTTATTGACGAAGAAACATAGAAATAGCCTCGGAAATAAGTAGAAAAGGAACAATGCCGACTTAAGTACAAGAAAACAGACTCTCCTTACTGTCTATGTTTTGAACCATTCCTGAGACACTAGTTATAGATTCCGATGCTTCACTTCAGGTTTACTGTATCCCTCTGACCTACTTAATGTTGATGAAACACAGAAATTGCATCGGAATTAAATACAAAAGGCACAATGCCGACTTAAGTACAAGTAAACTGACTCTTCTTACTGTCGATGTTTGAACCATTCTTGTGACACTAGTTATAGATTCCGATGCTTCACTTCAGGTCTACTATATCCGTCTGACCTTCTTATTGACGATGAAACACTGAAATTGCATCGGAATTACATACAAAAGGCACAATGCCAACTTATGTACAAGAATCCTGACTCTTCTTACTGTCTATGTTTAGAACCCTTCCTGTGACACTAGTTATAGATTCCGATGCTTCCCTTAAGGTTTACTGTACCCTCTGACCTTCTTATTGACGATGAAACTCAGAAATTGCATCGGACTTAAATACAAAAGGGACAATGCCAACTTAAGTACAAGAAAACTGACTCTTCTTACTGTCTATGTTTTGAACCATTCATGTGACACTAGTTATAGATTTCGATGCTTCACTTCAGGTTTACTGAATCCCTCTGACCTTCTTATTGACAATGAAACACAGAAATTGCTTCGGAATTAAATACAAAATGCACAATACCGACTTAAGTACAAGAAAACTGGCTCTTCTTACTGTCTATGTTTTGAACCGTTCCTGTGACACTAGTTATAGATTCCGATGCTTCACTTCAGGTTTACTGTATCCCTCTGACCTTCTTATAGTTGATGAAACACAGAAATTGCATCGGAATTAAATACAAAAGTCACAATGCCGACATAAGTACAAGAAAACTGACTCTTCTTACTGTCTATGTTATGAACCATTCCTGTGACTTTAGTAATAGATTCCGATGTTTCACTTCAGGTTTACTGTATCCCTCAGACCTTCTTATTGTTGATGAAACACAGAAATTGCATCGGAATTAAATACAAAAGTCACAATGCCGACATAAGTACAAGAAAACTGACTCATCTTACTGTCTATGTTATGAACCATTCCTGTGACACTAGTTATAGATTCCGATGCTTCAATTCAGGTTTACTGTATCCCTCAAACAGTCTTATTGACGAAGAAACATAGAAATAGCTTCGGAAATAAATAGAAAAGGAACAATGCCGACTTAAGTACAAGAAAACTGACTCTCCTTACTGTCTATGTTTTGAACCATTCCTGAGACACTAGTTATAGATTCCGATGCTTCACTTCAGGTTTACTGTATCCCTCTGACCTACTTAATGTTGATGAAACACAGACATTGCATCGGAATTAAATACAAAAGGCACAATACCGACTTAAGTACAAGTAAACTGACTCTTCTTACTGTCTATGTTTGAACCATTCCTGTGACACTAGTTACAGATTCCGATGCTTCACTTCAGGTCTACTATATCCCTCTGACCTTCTTATTGACGATGAAACACAGAATTTGCATCGGAATTAAATAGAAAAGGCAAAATGCCCACTTAAGTAAAAGATAACTGACTCTTCTTACTGTCTATGTTTTGAACCATTCCTGTGACACTAGCTATAGATTCCGATGCTTCACTTCAGGTTTACTGTATCCCTCTGACCTTCTTATTGACGATGAAACACAGTAATTACATCGGAATTAAATACAAAGGGCACAATGCCGACTTAAGTACAAGAAAACTCACTCTTCTTACTGTCTATGTTTTGAACTATTCCTTTGACACTAGTTATAGATTCCGATGATTCACGTCAGGTTTACTGTATCCCTCTGACCTTCTTATTGACGATGAAACACAGAAATTGCACCGGAATTAAATACAAGAGGCACAATGCCGAATCAAGTATATAAGGCTGGCTCTTCATACAGTCTATGTTTGAACCTTTCTTGTGAGACAAGTTTTAGATTCCGATCCTTCACTTCAGGTTTACTGTATTTCATGGACCTTCTTATTGACGACGAAACACAGAATTTGCATCGGAATTATATACAAAAGGCACAATGCCGACATAAGTACAAGAAACCTGATTCTTCTTACTGTCTATGTTTAGAACCCTTCCTGTGACACTAGTTATAGATTCCGATGCTTCCCTTCAGGTTTACTGTACCCTCTGACCTTCTTATTGACGATGAAACACAGAAATTGCTTCGGAATTAAATACAAAAGGGACAATGCCAACTTAAGTGCAAGAAAACTGACTCTTCTTACTGTCTACGTTTTGAACCATTCATGTGACACTAGTTATAGATTTCGATGCTTCACTTCTGGTTTACTGAATCCCTTGGACCTTCTTATTGACGACGAAACACAGAATTTGTATCGGAATTAAATACAAAAGGCACAATGCCGACTTAAGTACAAGAAAACTGACTCTTCTTACTGTCTATGTTTTGAGCCATTCCTGTGACACTAGATATAGATTCCGATGCTTCACTTCAGGTTTACTGTATCCCTCTGACGTTCTTATTGACGATGAAACACAGAAATTGCTTCGGAATTAAATACAAAAGGCACAATGCCGACTCAAGTACTAGAACGCTGGCTCTTCTTACTGTCTATGCTTTGAACCTTTCCTGTGAGACCGGTTTTAGATTCCGATGCTTCACTTCAGGTTTACTGTATTTCATGGACCTTCTTATTGACGACGAAACACAGAAATTGCATCGGAATTATATACAAAAGGCACAATGCCGACTTAAGTACAAACAAAACTGACTCTTCTTACTGTCTAAGTTTTGAACCATTCCTGTGACACTAGTTATAGATTCCGATGCTTCACTTCAGGTTTACTGTATCCCTCTGACCTTCTTATTGACGATGAAACACAGTAATTACATCGGAATTAAATACAAAGGGCACAATGCCGACTTAAGTACAAGAAAACTCACTCTTCTTACTGTCTATGTTTTGAACCATTCCTTTGACACTAGTTATAGATTCCGATGATTCACTTCAGGTTTACTGTATCCCTCTGACCTTCTTATTGACGATGAAACACAGATATTGCACCGGAATTAAATACAAGAGGCACAATGTCGACTCAAGTATAAGAAGGCTGGCTCTTCATACAGTCTATGTTTTGAACCTTTCCTGTGAGACCGGTTTTAGATTCCGATGCTTCACTTCAGGTTTACTGTATTTCATGGACCTTCTTATTGACGATGAGACACAGAAATTGCATCGGAATTAAATAGAAAAGGCACAATGCCGACTTAAGTAAAAGTAAACTGACTCTTCTTACTGCCTTTGTTTTGAACCATTACTGTGACACAAAATATAGATTCCGATGCTTCACTTCAGGTTTACTGTATGCCTCTGACCTTCTTATTGACGATGAAACAGAAATTGCATCGGAATTAAATACAAAAAGCACAATGCCGACCTAAGTACAAGAAAGCTGATCTTCTTACTGTCTAAGTTCTGAACCATTCCTGTGACACTAGTTTTAGATTCCGATGTTTCACTTCAGGTTTACTGTATCCCTCTGACCTTCTTATTGTTGATGAAACTCAGAAATTGCATCGGAATTAAATACAAAAGGGACAATGCCAACTGAAGTACAAGAAAACTGACTCTTCTTACTGTCTATGTTTTGATCCATTCATGTGACACTAGTTATACATTTCGATGCTTCACTTCAGGTTTACTGAATCCCTCTGACCTTCTTATTGACGATGAAACACAGGAATTGCTTCGGAATTAAATACAAAATACACAATACCGACTTAAGTACAAGAAAACTGGCTCTTCTTACTGTCTATGTTTTGAACCGTTCCTGTGACACTCGTTATGGATTCCGATGCTTCACTTCAGGTTTACTGTATCCCTCTGACCTTGTTATTGACGATGAAACACAGAAGTTACATCGGAATTAAATACAAAAGGCACAATACCGACTCAAGTACAAGAAAAGTGACTGTTCTTACTGTCTATGTTTTGAACCATTCCTGTGACACTAGTTATAGATTCCGATGCTTCACTTCAGGTTTACTGTATCCCTCTGACCTTCTTATTGACGATGAAACACAGAAATTGCATCGGAATTAAATACAAAAGGTACAACGCCGACATAAGTACAAGAAAACTGACTCTTCTTACTGTCTATGTTATAAACCATTCCTGTGACACTAGTTATAGATTCCGATGCTTCACTTCAGGTTTACTGTATCCCTCTAACAGTCTTATTGACGAAGATACATAGAAATAGCTTCGGAAATAAATAGAAAAGGAACAATGCCGACTTAAGTACAAGAAAACTGACTCTCCTTACTGTCTATGCTTTGAACCATTCCTGAGACACTAGTTATAGATTCCGATGCTTGACTTCAGGTTTACTGTATCGCTCTGACCTACTTAATGTTGATGAAACACAGAAATTGCATCGGAATTAAATACAAAAGGCACAATGCCGACTTAAGTACAAGTAAACTGACACTTCTTACTGTCTATGTTTGAAACATTCCTGTGACACTAGTTATAGATTCCGATGCTTCACTTCTGGTCTACTATATCCCTCTGACCTTCTTATTGACGATGAAACACTGAAATTGCATCGGAATTAAATACAAAAGGCACAATGCCGACTTATGTACAAGAAACCTGACTCTTCTTACTGTCTATGTTTAGAACCGTTCCTGTGACACTAGTTATAGATTCCGATGCTTCACTTCAGTTTTACTGTATCCCTCTGACCTTGTTATTGACGATGAAACACAGAAGTTACATCGGAATTAAATAGAAAAGGCACAATACGGACTTAAGTACAAGAAAAGTGACTCTTCTTACTGTCTATGTTTTGAACCATTCCTGTGACACTAGTTATAGATTCCGATGCTTCACTTCAGGGATTACTGTATCCCTCTAACCTTCTTATTGACGATGAAACACAGAAATTGCATCGGAATTAAATACAAAAGGTACAACGCCGACTTAAGTACAAGAAAACTGACTCTTCTTACTGTCTATGTTTTGACCCATTCCTGTGACACTAGTTATAGATTCCAATGCTTCACTTCAGGTTTACTGGATCCCTCTGACCTTCTTATTGACGATGAAACACAGTAATTACATCGGAATTAAATACAAAGGGCACAATGCCGACTTAAGTACAAGAAAACTCACTCTTCTTACTGTCTATGTTTTGAACCATTCCTTTGACACTAGTTATAGATTCCGATGATTCACTTCAGGTTTACTGTATCCCTCTGACCTTGTTATTGACGGTGAAACACAGAAATTGCACCGGAATTAAATACAAGAGACATAATGCCGACTTAAGTACAAACAAAACTGACTCTTCTTACTGTCTAAGTTTTGTACCATTCCTGTGACACTAGTTATAGATTCTGATGCTTCACTTTAGGCTTAGTGTATCCCTCTGACCTTCTTATTGACGTTGAAACAAAGAAATTGCATCGGAATTAAATAGAAAAGGCACAATGCCGACTTAAGTAAAAGATAACTGACTCTTCTTACTGTCTATGTTTTGAACCATTCCTGTGACACTAGCTATTGATTCCGATGCTTCACTTCAGGTTTACTGTATCCCTCTGACCTTCTTATTGACGATGAAACACAGTAATTACATCGGAATTAAATACAAAGGGCACAATGCCGACTTAAGTACAAGAAAACTCTCTCTTCTTACTGTCTATGTTTTGAACCATTCCTTTGACCCTAGTTATAGATTCCGATGATTCACTTCAGGTTTACTGTATCCCTCTGACCTTGTTATTGACGATGAAACACAGAAATTGCACCGGAATGAAATACAAGAGACACAATGCCGACTCAAGTACAAGAAGGCTGGCTCTTCATACTGTCTATGTTTTGAACCTTTCCTGTGAGACCGGTTTTAGATTCCGATGCTTCACTTCAGGTTTACTGTATTTCATGGACCTTCTTATTGACGACGAAACACAGAAATTGCATCGGAATTATATACAAAAGGCACAATGCCGACTTAAGTACAAGAAACCTGACTCTTCTTACTGTCTATGTTTAGAACCCTTCCTGTGACACTAGTTATAGATTCCGATGCTTCCCTTCAGGTTTACTGTACCCTCTGACCTTCTTATTGACGATGAAACACAGAAATTGCATCGGAATTAAATACAAAAGGGACAATGCCAACTTAAGTACAAGAAAACTGACTCTTCTGACTGTCTATGTGTTGAACCATTCCTATGACACTAGTTATAGATTCCGATGCTTCCCTTTAGGTTTACTGTATCCCTCTGACCATCTTATTGATGATGAAACACAGAAATTGCATCGGAATTAAATACAAAAGGTACAACGCCGACTTAAGTACAAGAAAACTGACTCTTCTTACTGTCTATGTGTTGAACCATTCCTGTGACACTAGTTATAGATTCCGATGCTTCACTTCAGGTTTACTGGATCCCTCTGACCTTCTTATTGACGATGAAACACAGAAATTGCATCGGAATTAAATAGAAAAGGCACAATGCCCACTTAAGTACACGAAAACTGACTCTTCTTACTGTGTATGTTTTGAACCATTCCTGTGACACTAGTTATAGATTCCGATGCTTCACCTCAGGTTTACTGTATCCCTCTGACCATCTTATTGACGATGAAACACAGAAATTCGAACGGAATTAATTACAAAAGGCGAAATGCCGACTTAAGTACAAGAAAACTGACTCTTCTTACTGTCTATGTTTTGAACCATTCCTGTAACACTAGTTATAGATTCCGATGCATCACTTCAGGTTTACTGTATCCCTCTGACCTTCATATTGACGATGAAACACAGAAATTGCATTGGAATTAAATACAAAAGGCACAATGCCGACTTAAGTACAAACAAAACTGACTCTTCTTACTGTCTAAGTTTTGTACCATTCCTGTGACACTAGTTATAGATTCCGATGCTTCACTTTAGGCTTACTGTATCCCTCTGACCTTCTTATTGACGATGAAACACAGAAATTGCATCGGAATTAAATAGAAAAGGCACAATGCCGACTTAAGTAAAAGATAACTGACTCTTCTTACTGTCTATGTTTTGAACCATTCCTGTGCCACTAGCTATAGATTCCGATGCTTCACTTCAGGTTTACTGTATCCCTCTGACCTTCTTATTGACGATGAAACACAGTAATTACATCGGAATTAAATACAAAGGGCACAATGCCGACTTAAGTACAAGAAAACTCACTCTTCTTACTGTCTATGTTTTGAACCATTCCTTTGACACTAGTTATAGATTCCGATGATTCACTTCAGGTTTACTGTATCCCTCTGACCTTCTTATTGACGATGAAACACAGACATTGCACCGGAATTAAATACAAGAGGCACAATGCCGACTCAAGTACAAGAAGGCTGGCTCTTCATACTGTCTATGTTTTGAACCTTTCCTGTGAGACCGGTTTTAGATTCCGATGCTTCACTTCAGGTTTACTGTATTTCATGGACCTTCTTATTGACGACGAAACACAGAAATTGCATCGGAATTATATACAAAAGGCACAATGCCGACTTAAGTACAAGAAACCTGACTCTTCTTACTGTCTATGCTTAGAACCCTTCCTGTGACACTAGTTATAGATTCCGATGCTTCCCTTCAGGTTTACTGTACCCTCTGACCTTCTTATTGACGATGAAACACAGAAATTGCATCGGAATTAAATACAAAAGGGACAATGCCAACTTAAGTACAAGAAAACTGACTCTTCTTACTGTCTACGTTTTGAACCATTCATGTGACACTAGTTATAGATTTCGATGCTTCACTTCTGGTTTACTGAATCCCTTGGACCTTCTTATTGACGACGAAACACAGAATTTGTATCGGAATTAAATACAAAAGGCACAATGCCGACTTAAGTACAAGAAAACTGACTCTTCTTACTGTCTATGTTTTGAGCCATTCCTGTGACACTAGATATAGATTCCGATGCTTCACTTCAGGTTTACTGTATCCCTCTGACGTTCTTATTGACGATGAAACACAGAAATTGCTTCGGAATTAAATACAAAAGGCACAATGCCGACTCAAGTACTAGAACGCTGGCTCTTCTTACTGTCTATGCTTTGAACCTTTCCTGTGAGACCGGTTTTAGATTCCGATGCTTCACTTCAGGTTTACTGTATTTCATGGACCTTCTTATTGACGACGAAACACAGAAATTGCATCGGAATTATATACAAAAGGCACAATGCCGACTTAAGTACAAACAAAACTGACTCTTCTTACTGTCTAAGTTTTGAACCATTCCTGTGACACTAGTTATAGATTCCGATGCTTCACTTCAGGTTTACTGTATCCCTCTGACCTTCTTATTGACGATGAAACACAGTAATTACATCGGAATTAAATACAAAGGGCACAATGCCGACTTAAGTACAAGAAAACTCACTCTTCTTACTGTCTATGTTTTGAACCATTCCTTTGACACTAGTTATAGATTCCGATGATTCACTTCAGGTTTACTGTATCCCTCTGACCTTCTTATTGACGATGAAACACAGATATTGCACCGGAATTAAATACAAGAGGCACAATGTCGACTCAAGTATAAGAAGGCTGGCTCTTCATACAGTCTATGTTTTGAACCTTTCCTGTGAGACCGGTTTTAGATTCCGATGCTTCACTTCAGGTTTACTGTATTTCATGGACCTTCTTATTGACGATGAGACACAGAAATTGCATCGGAATTAAATAGAAAAGGCACAATGCCGACTTAAGTAAAAGTAAACTGACTCTTCTTACTGCCTTTGTTTTGAACCATTACTGTGACACAAAATATAGATTCCGATGCTTCACTTCAGGTTTACTGTATGCCTCTGACCTTCTTATTGACGATGAAACAGAAATTGCATCGGAATTAAATACAAAAAGCACAATGCCGACCTAAGTACAAGAAAGCTGATCTTCTTACTGTCTAAGTTCTGAACCATTCCTGTGACACTAGTTTTAGATTCCGATGTTTCACTTCAGGTTTACTGTATCCCTCTGACCTTCTTATTGTTGATGAAACTCAGAAATTGCATCGGAATTAAATACAAAAGGGACAATGCCAACTGAAGTACAAGAAAACTGACTCTTCTTACTGTCTATGTTTTGATCCATTCATGTGACACTAGTTATACATTTCGATGCTTCACTTCAGGTTTACTGAATCCCTCTGACGTTCTTATTGACGATGAAACACAGGAATTGCTTCGGAATTAAATACAAAATACACAATACCGACTTAAGTACAAGAAAACTGGCTCTTCTTACTGTCTATGTTTTGAACCGTTCCTGTGACACTAGTTATAGATTCCGATACTTCACTTCAGGTTTACTGTATCCCTCTGACCTTGTTATTGACGATGAAACACAGAAGTTACATCGGAATTAAATACAAAAGGCACAATACCGACTCAAGTACAAGAAAAGTGACTGTTCTTACTGTCTATGTTTTGAACCATTCCTGTGACACTAGTTATAGATTCCGATGCTTCACTTCAGGTTTACTGTATCCCTCTGACCTTCTTATTGACGATGAAACACAGAAATTGCATCGGAATTAAATACAAAAGGTACAACGCCGACATAAGTACAAGAAAACTGACTCTTCTTACTGTCTATGTTATAAACCATTCCTGTGACACTAGTTATAGATTCCGATGCTTCACTTCAGGTTTACTGTATCCCTCTAACAGTCTTATTGACGAAGATACATAGGAATAGCTTCGGAAATAAATAGAAAAGGAACAATGCCGACTTAAGTACAAGAAAACTGACTCTCCTTACTGTCTATGCTTTGAACCATTCCTGAGACACTAGTTATAGATTCCGATGCTTGACTTCAGGTTTACTGTATCGCTCTGACCTACTTAATGTTGATGAAACACAGAAATTGCATCGGAATTAAATACAAAAGGCACAATGCCGACTTAAGTACAAGTAAACTGACACTTCTTACTGTCTATGTTTGAAACATTCCTGTGACACTAGTTATAGATTCCGATGCTTCACTTCTGGTCTACTATATCCCTCTGACCTTCTTATTGACGATGAAACACTGAAATTGCATCGGAATTAAATACAAAAGGCACAATGCCGACTTATAACAAGAAACCTGACTCTTCTTACTGTCTATGTTTAGAACCGTTCCTGTGACACTAGTTATAGATTCCGATGCTTCACTTCAGGTTTACTGTATCCCTCTGACCTTGTTATTGACGATGAAACACAGAAGTTACATCGGAATTAAATAGAAAAGGCACAATACGGACTTAAGTACAAGAAAAGTGACTCTTCTTACTGTCTATGTTTTGAACCATTCCTGTGACACTAGTTATAGATTCCGATGCTTCACTTCAGGGATTACTGTATCCCTCTAACCTTCTTATTGACGATGAAACACAGAAATTGCATCGGAATTAAATACAAAAGGTACAACGCCGACTTAAGTACAAGAAAACTGACTCTTCTTACTGTCTATGTTTTGACCCATTCCTGTGACACTAGTTATAGATTCCAATGCTTCACTTCAGGTTTACTGGATCCCTCTGACCTTCTTATTGAAGATGAAACCCAGAAATTGCATCGGAATTAAATAGAAAAGGCACAATGCCGACTTAAGTACAAGAAAACTGACTCTTCTTACTGTCTATGTTATGAACCATTCCTGTGACACTAGTTATAGATTCCGATGCTTCACTTCAGGTTTACTGTATCCCTCTAACAGTCTTTTTGACGAAGAATCATAGAAATAGCTTCGGAAATAAATAGAAAAGGAACAATGCCGACTTAAGTACAAGATAACTGACTCTTCTTACTGTCTATGTTTTGAACCATTCCTGTGACACTAGCTATAGATTCCGATGCTTCACTTCAGGTTTACTGTATCCCTCTGACCTTCTTATTGACGATGAAACACAGTAATTACATCGGAATTAAATACAAAGGGCACAATGCCGACTTAAGTACAAGAAAACTCACTCTTCTTACTGTCTATGTTTTGAACCATTCCTTTGACACTAGTTATAGATTCCGATGATTCACTTCAGGTTTACTGTATCCCTCTGACCTTGTTATTGACGATGAAACACAGAAATTGCACCGGAATTAAATACAAGAGACATAATGCCGACTTAAGTACAAACAAAACTGACTCTTCTTACTGTCTAAGTTTTGTACCATTCCTGTGACACTAGTTATAGATTCTGATGCTTCACTTTAGGCTTACTGTATCCCTCTGACCTTCTTATTGACGATGAAACACAGTAATTACATCGGAATTAAATACAAAGGGCACAATGCCGACTTAAGTACAAGAAAACTCTCTCTTCTTACTGTCTATGTTTTGAACCATTCCTTTGACCCTAGTTATAGATTCCGATGATTCACTTCAGGTTTACTGTATCCCTCTGACCTTGTTATTGACGATGAAACACAGAAATTGCACCGGAATTAAATACAAGAGACACAATGCCGACTCAAGTACAAGAAGGCTGGCTCTTCATACTGTCTATGTTTTGAACCTTTCCTGTGAGACCGGTTTTAGATTCCGATGCTTCACTTCAGGTTTACTGTATTTCATGGACCTTCTTATTGACGACGAAACACAGAAATTGCATCGGAATTATATACAAAAGGCACAATGCCGACTTAAGTACAAGAAACCTGACTCTTCTTACTGTCTATGTTTAGAACCCTTCCTGTGACACTAGTTATAGATTCCGATGCTTCCCTTCAGGTTTACTGTACCCTCTGACCTTCTTATTGACGATGAAACACAGAAATTGCATCGGAATTAAATACAAAAGGGACAATGCCAACTTAAGTACAAGAAAACTGACTCTTCTGACTGTCTATGTGTTGAACCATTCCTATGACACTAGTTATAGATTCCGATGCTTCCCTTTAGGTTTACTGTATCCCTCTGACCATCTTATTGATGATGAAACACAGAAATTGCATCGGAATTAAATACAAAAGGTACAACGCCGACTTAAGTACAAGAAAACTGACTCTTCTTACTGTCTATGTGTTGAACCATTCCTGTGACACTAGTTATAGATTCCGATGCTTCACTTCAGGTTTACTGGATCCCTCTGACCTTCTTATTGACGATGAAACACAGAAATTGCATCGGAATTAAATAGAAAAGGCACAATGCCCACTTAAGTACACGAAAACTGACTCTTCTTACTGTGTATGTTTTGAACCATTCCTGTGACACTAGTTATAGATTCCGATGCTTCACCTCAGGTTTACTGTATCCCTCTGACCATCTTATTGACGATGAAACACAGAAATTCGAACGGAATTAATTACAAAAGGCGAAATGCCGACTTAAGTACAAGAAAACTGACTCTTCTTACTGTCTATGTTTTGAACCATTCCTGTAACACTAGTTATAGATTCCGATGCATCACTTCAGGTTTACTGTATCCCTCTGACCTTCATATTGACGATGAAACACAGAAATTGAATTGGAATTAAATACAAAAGGCACAATGCCGACTTAAGTACAAACAAAACTGACTCTTCTTACTGTCTAAGTTTTGTACCATTCCTGTGACACTAGTTATAGATTCCGATGCTTCACTTTAGGCTTACTGTATCCCTCTGACCTTCTTATTGACGATGAAACACAGAAATTGCATCGGAATTAAATAGAAAAGGCACAATGCCGACTTAAGTAAAAGATAACTGACTCTTCTTACTGTCTATGTTTTGAACCAAACCTGTGCCACTAGCTATAGATTCCGATGCTTCACTTCAGGTTTACTGTATCCCTCTGACCTTCTTATTGACGATGAAACACAGTAATTACATCGGAATTAAATACAAAGGGCACAATGCCGACTTAAGTACAAGAAAACTCACTCTTCTTACTGTCTATGTTTTGAACCATTCCTTTGACACTAGTTATAGATTCCGATGATTCACTTCAGGTTTACTGTATCCCTCTGACCTTCTTATTGACGATGAAACACAGACATTGCACCGGAATTAAATACAAGAGGCACAATGCCGACTCAAGTACAAGAAGGCTGGCTCTTCATACTGTCTATGTTTTGAACCTTTCCTGTGAGACCGGTTTTAGATTCCGATGCTTCACTTCAGGTTTACTGTATTTCATGGACCTTCTTATTGACGACGAAACACAGAAATTGCATCGGAATTATATACAAAAGGCACAATGCCGACTTAAGTACAAGAAACCTGACTCTTCTTACTGTCTATGCTTAGAACCCTTCCTGTGACACTAGTTATAGATTCCGATGCTTCCCTTCAGGTTTACTGTACCCTCTGACCTTCTTATTGACGATGAAACACAGAAATTGCATCGGAATTAAATACAAAAGGGACAATGCCAACTTAAGTACAAGAAAACTGACTCTTCTTACTGTCTATGTTTTGAACCATTCATAGACACTAGTTATAGATTTCGATGCTTCACTTCAGGTTAACTGAATCCCTTGGACCTTCTTATTGACGACGAAACACAGAATTTGCATCGGAATTAAATACAAAAGGCACAATGCCGACTTAAGTACAAGAAAACTGACTCTTCTCACTGTCTATGTTTTGAACCATTCCTGTGACACTAGATATAGATTCCGATGCTTCACTTCAGGTTCACTGTATCCCTCTGACCTTCTTATTGACGATGAAACACAGAAATTGCTTCGGAATTAAATACAAAAGGCACAATGCCGACTCAAGTACTAGAAGGCTGGCTCTTCTTACTGTCTATGTTTTGAACCTTTCCTGTGAGACCGGTTTTAGATTCCGATGCTTCACTTCAGGTTTACTGTATCCCATGGACCTTCTTATTGACGACGAAACACAGAAATTGCATCGGAATTAAATAGAAAAGGCACAATGCCAACTTAAGTAAAAGTAAACTGACTCTTCTTACTGCCTTTGCTTTGAACCATTATTGTGAAAATAAATATAGATTCCGATGCTTCACATCAGGTTTACTGTATCCCTCTGACCTTCTTATTGACGATGATATACAGAAATTGCATCGGAATTAAATACAAAAAGCACAATGCCGACCTAAGTACAAGAAAACTGATCTTCTTACTGTCTAAGTTCTGAACCATTCCTGTGACACTAATTATAGATTCCGATGCTTCACTTCATCTACATCTATACTCCGCGAGCCACCTTACGGTGTGTGGCGGAGGGTACTTATTGTACCACTATCTGTTCCCCCCTTCCCTGTTCCATTCACGAATTGTGCGTGGAAGAACGACTGCTTGTAAGTCTCCGTATTTGCTCTAATTTCTCGGATCTTTTCGTTGTGATCATTACGCGAGATATATGTGGGCGGTAGTAATATGTTGCCCATCTCTTCCCGGAATGTGTTCTCTCGTAATTTCGATAATAAACCTCTCCGTATTGCGTAACGCCTTTCTTGAAGTGTCCGCCACTGGAGCTTGTTCAGCATCTCCGTAACGCTCTCGCGCTGACTAAATGTCCCCATGACGAATCGCGCTGCTTTTCGCTGGATCATGTCTATCTCTTCTATTAATCCAACCTGGTAAGGGTCCCATACTGATGAAACTTCAGGTTTACTGTCTCCCTCTGACCTACTTAATGTTGATGAAACACAGAAATTGCATCGGAATTAAATACAAAAGGCACAATGCCGACTTAAGTACAAGGAAACTGACTCTTCTTACTGTCTATGTTTTGAACCATTCCTGTGACACTAGTTATAGATTTCGATGCTTCACTTCAGGTTTACTGAATCCCTTGGACATTCTTATTGATGACGAAACACAGAATTTGCATCGGAATTAAATACAATAGGCACAATGCCGACTTAAGTACAAGAAAACTGACTCTTCTTACTGTCTATGCTTTGAACCAATCATGTGACACTAGTTATAGAATCCGATGATTCACTTCAGGTTTACTGTATCCCTTTGACCTTCTTATTGACGATGAAACACAGAAATATTTTCGGAATTAAATACAAAATGCACAATACCGACTTAAGTACAAGAAAACAGGCTCTTCTTACTGTCTATGATTTGAACCGTTCCTGTGACACTAGTTATAGATTCCGTTGCTTCAACTCAGGTTTACTGTATCCCTCTGACCTAGTTATTGACGATGAAACACAGAAGTTGCATCGGAATTAAATACAAAAGGCACAATACCGACTTAAGTACAAGAAAACTGACTCTTCTTACTGTCTATGTTTTGAACAATTCCTGTGACACTAGTTATAGATTCCGATGCTTCACTTCAGGTTTACTGTATCGCTCTGACCTTCTTATTGACGATGAATCACAGAAATTACATCGGAATTAAATACAAAAGGTACAACGCCGACTTAAGTACAAGAAAACTGATCTTCTTACTGTCTAAGTTCTGAACCATTCCTGTGACACTAATTATAGATTCCGATGCTTCACTTCATCTACATCTATACTCCGCGAGCCACCTTACGGTGTGTGGCGGAGGGTACTTATTGTACCACTATCTGTTCCCCCCTTCCCTGTTCCATTCACGAATTGTGCGTGGAAGAACGACTGCTTGTAAGTCTCCGTATTTGCTCTAATTTCTCGGATCTTTTCGTTGTGATCATTACGCGAGATATATGTGGGCGGTAGTAATATGTTGCCCATCTCTTCCCGGAATGTGTTCTCTCGTAATTTCGATAATAAACCTCTCCGTATTGCGTAACGCCTTTCTTGAAGTGTCCGCCACTGGAGCTTGTTCAGCATCTCCGTAACGCTCTCGCGCTGACTAAATGTCCCCATGACGAATCGCGCTGCTTTTCGCTGGATCATGTCTATCTCTTCTATTAATCCAACCTGGTAAGGGTCCCATACTGATGAAACTTCAGGTTTACTGTCTCCCTCTGACCTACTTAATGTTGATGAAACACAGAAATTGCATCGGAATTAAATACAAAAGGCACAATGCCGACTTAAGTACAAGGAAACTGACTCTTCTTACTGTCTATGTTTTGAACCATTCCTGTGACACTAGTTATAGATTTCGATGCTTCACTTCAGGTTTACTGAATCCCTTGGACATTCTTATTGATGACGAAACACAGAATTTGCATCGGAATTAAATACAATAGGCACAATGCCGACTTAAGTACAAGAAAACTGACTCTTCTTACTGTCTATGCTTTGAACCAATCATGTGACACTAGTTATAGAATCCGATGATTCACTTCAGGTTTACTGTATCCCTTTGACCTTCTTATTGACGATGAAACACAGAAATATTTTCGGAATTAAATACAAAATGCACAATACCGACTTAAGTACAAGAAAACAGGCTCTTCTTACTGTCTATGATTTGAACCGTTCCTGTGACACTAGTTATAGATTCCGTTGCTTCAACTCAGGTTTACTGTATCCCTCTGACCTAGTTATTGACGATGAAACACAGAAGTTGCATCGGAATTAAATACAAAAGGCACAATACCGACTTAAGTACAAGAAAACTGACTCTTCTTACTGTCTATGTTTTGAACAATTCCTGTGACACTAGTTATAGATTCCGATGCTTCACTTCAGGTTTACTGTATCGCTCTGACCTTCTTATTGACGATGAATCACAGAAATTACATCGGAATTAAATACAAAAGGTACAACGCCGACTTAAGTACAAGAAAACTGACCTTCTTACTGTCTATGTTTTGAACCATTCCTGTGACACTAGTTACAGATTCCGATGCTTCACTTCAGGTTTACTGTTTCCCTCTAACCTTCTTATTGACGATGAAACCCAGAAATTGCATCGGAATTAAATAGAAAAGGCACAATGCCGACTTAAGTACACGAAAACTGACTCTTCTTACTGTCTATGTTTTGAACCATTCCGGTGACACTAGTTATAGATTCCGATGCTTCACCTCAGGTTTACTGTATCCCTCTGACCTTCTTATTGACGATGAAACACAGAAACTCCAACGGAATTAATTACAAAAGGCGAAATGCCGACTTAAGTACAAGAAAACTGACTCTTCTTACTGTCTATGTTTGAACCATTCCTGTAACAATAGTTATAGATTCCGATGCTTCACTTCAGGTTTACTGTATCCCTCTGACCTTCTTATTGACGATGAAACAGAAATTGCATCGGAATTAAATACAAAAAGCACAATGCCGAATTAAGTACAAGAAAACTGATCTTCTTACAGTCTAAGTTCTGAACCATTCCTGTGACACTAGTTATAGATTCCGATGCTTCACTTCAGGTTTGCTGTATCAATCTGCCCTTCTTATTGTTGATGAAACACAGAAATTGCATCGGAATTAAATACAAAAGTCACAATGCCGACATAAGTACAAGAAAACTGACTCTTCTTACTGTCTATGTTATGAACCATTCCTGTGACACTAGTTATAGATTCCGATGCTTCACTTCAGGTTTACTGTATCCCTCTGACAGTCTTATTGACGATGAAACATAGAAATAGCTTCGGAATTAAATAGAAAAGGAACAATGCCGACTTAAGTACAAGAAAACTGACTCTCCTTACTGTCTATGTTTCGAAGCATTCCTGAGACACTAGTTATAGATTCCGATGCTTCACTTCAGGTTTACTGTATCCCTCTGACCTACTTAATGTTGATGAAACACAGAAATTGCATCGGAATTAAATACAAAAGGCACAATGACGACTTAAGTACAAACAAAGCTGACTCTTCTTACTGTCTGAGTTTGAACCATTCCTGTGACACTAGTTATAGATTCCGATGCTTCACTTCAGGCTTACTGTATCCCTCTGACCTTCTTATTGACGATGAAACACAGAAATTGCCTCGGAATTAAATAGAGAAGGCACAATGCCGACTTAAGTAAAAGATGACTGACTCTTATTACTGTCTATGCTTTGAACCATTCCTGTGACACTAGCTATAGATTCCGATGCTTCACTTCAGGTTTACTGTATCCCTCTGACCTTCTTATTGACGATGAAACACAGAAATTGCATCGGAATTAAATACAAAGGGCACAATGCCGACTTTAGTACAAGAAAACTCACTCTTCTTACTGTCTATGATTTGAACCATTCCTTTGACACTAGTTATAGATTCCGATGATTCACTTCAGGTTTACTGTATCCCTCTGACTTTCTTATTGACGACGAAACACAGAAATGGCACCGGAATTAAATACAAGAGGCACAATGCCGACTCAAGTACAAGAAGGCTGGCTCTTCATACAGTCTATGTTTTGAACGTTTCCTGTGAGACCGGTTTTAGATTCCGATGCTTCACTTCAGGTTTACAGTATTTCATGGACCTTCTTATTGACGACGAAACACAGAAATTGCATCGGAATTATATACACAAGGCACAATGCCGACTTAAGTACAAGAAACCTGACTCTTCTTACTGTCTATGTTTAGAACCCTTCCTGTGACACTAGTTATAGATTTCGATGCTTCCCTTAAGGTTTACTGTACCCTCTGACCTTCTTATTGACGATGAAACTCAGAAATTGCATCGGAATTAAATACAAAAGGGACAATGCCAACTTAAGTACAAGAAAACTGACTCTTCTTACTGTCTATGTTTTGAACCATTCCTGTGACACTAGTTATAGATTCCGATGCTTCACTTCAGGTTTACTGTATCCCTCTGACCTTCTTATTGACGATGAAACAGAAATTGCATCGGAATTA
This sequence comes from Schistocerca serialis cubense, assembly GCF_023864345.2. Lineage (NCBI taxonomy): Eukaryota > Metazoa > Arthropoda > Insecta > Orthoptera > Acrididae > Schistocerca > Schistocerca serialis. The sequence goes on along the minus strand of NC_064640.1, from coordinate 1,073,933,511 downwards.
AATACAAAAAGCACAATGCCGACCTAAGTACAAGAAAACTGATCTTCTTACTGTCTAAGTTCTGAACCATTCCTGTGACACTAGTTATAGATTCCGATGCTTCACTTCAGGTTTGCTGTATCCCTCTGCCCTTCTTATTGTTGATGAAACACAGAAATTGCATCGGAATTAAATACAAAAGGTACAATGCCGACATAAGTACAAGAAAACTGACTCTTCTTACTGTCTATGTTTTGAACCAATAAAGTGACACTAGTTATAGATTCCGATGATTCACTTCAGGTTTACTGTATCCCTCTGACCTTCTTATTGACGATGAAACACAGTAATTGCTTCAGAATTATATACAAAATGCACAATACCGACTTAAGTACAAGAAAACTGGCTCTTCTTACTGTCTATGTTTAGAACCGTTCCTGTGACACTAGTTATAGATTCCGATGCTTCACTTCAGGTTTACTGTATCCCTCTGACCTTGTTATTGACTATGAAACACAGAAGTTGCATCGGAATTAAATACAAAAGGCACAATACCGACTTAAGTACAAGAAAGCTGACTCTTCTTACTGTCTATGTTTTGAACCATTCCTGTGACACTAGTTATAGATTCCGATGCTTCACTTCAGGTTTACTGTATCCCTCTGCCCTTCTTATTGTTGATGAAACACAGAAATTGCATCGGAATTAAATACAAAAGTCACAATGCCGACATAAGTACAAGAAAGCTGACTCTTCTTACTGTCTATGTTATGAACCATTCCTGTGACACTAGTTATAGATTCCGATGCTTCACTTCAGGTTAATGTATCCCTCTGACAGTCCAATTGACGATGAAACATAGAAATAGCTTCGGAATTAAATAGAAAAGGAACAATGCCGACTTAAGTACAAGAAAACTAACTCTCCTTACTGTCTATGTTTCGAACCATTCCTGAGACACTAGTTATAGATTCCGATGCTTCACTTCAGGTTTACTGTATCCCTCTGACCTACTTAATGTTGATGAAACACAGAAATTGCATCGGAATTAAATACAAAAGGCACAATGCCGAATTAAGTATAAAGGAACTGACTCTTCTTACTGTCTACGTTTGAACCATTCCTGTGACACTAGTTATAGATTCCGATGCTTCACTTCAGGTCTACTGTATCCCTCTGACCTTCTTATTGACGATGAAACACTGAAATTGCATCGGAATTAAATACAAAAGGCAGATTGCCGACTTAAGTACAAGAAAACTGACTCTTCTTAGTGTCTATGTATTGAACCATTCCTGTGACACTAGTTATAGATTCCGATGCTTCACCTCAGGTTTACTGTATCCCACTGACCTTCTTATTGACGATGAAACACAGAAATTGCAACGGAATTAAATACAAAAGGCGAAATGCCGACCTAAGTACAAGAATACTGACTATTCTTACTGTTTATGTTTTGAACCATTCCTGTTGCACTAGCTATAGATTCCGATGCTTGACTTCAGGTTTACTGTATCCCTCTGACCTTCTTATTGACGATGAAGCACAGAAATTGCATCGGAATTAAATACAAAGGGCACAATGCCGACTTAAGTACAAGAAAACTGACTCTTCTTACTGTCTATGTTTTGAACCATTCCTTTGACACTAGTTATAGATTCCGATGCTTCACTTAAGGTTTACTGAATCCCTTGGACCTTCTTATTGACGACGAAACACAGAATTTGCATCGGAATTAAATACAAAAAGCACAATGCTGACTTAAGTACAAGAAAACTGACTATTCTTACTGTCTATGTTTTGAACCATTCCTGTGACACTAGATATAGATTCCGATGCTTTACTTCAGGTTTACTGTATCCCTCTGACCTGGTTATTGAGGATGAAACACAGTAGTTGCATCGGAATTAAATACAAAAGGCACAATACCGACTTAAGTACAAGAAAACTGACTATTCTTACTGTCTATGTTTTGAACCATTCCTGTGACACTAGATATAGATTCCGATGCTTTACTTCAGGTTTACTGTATCCCTCTGACCTGGTTATTGAGGATGAAACACAGTAGTTGCATCGGAATTAAATACAAAAGGCACAATACCGACTTAAGTACAAGAAAACTGACTCTTCTTACTGTCTATGCTTTGAACCATTCCTGTGACACTAGTTATAGATTCCGATGCTTCACCTCAGGTTTACTGTATCCCTCTGACCTTCTTATTGACGATGAAACACAGAAATTGCAACGGAATTAAATACAAAAGGCGAAATGCCGATTTAAGTACAAGAAAACTGACTCTTCTTACTGTCTATGTTTTGAACCATTCCTGTGACACTAGTTATAGATTCCGATGCTTCACTTCAGGTTTACTGTATCCCTCTGACCTTGTTATTGACTATGAAACACAGAAGTTGCATCGGAATTAAATACAAAAGGCACAATACCGACTTAAGTACAAGAAAGCTGACTCTTCTTACTGTCTATGTTTTGAACCATTCCTGTGACACTAGTTATAGATTCCGATGCTTCACTTCAGGTTTACTGTATCCCTCTGCCCTTCTTATTGTTGATGAAACACAGAAATTGCATCGGAATTAAATACAAAAGTCACAATGCCGACTTAAGTACAAGAAACCTGACTCTTCTTACTGTCTATGTTTAGAACCCTTCCTGTGACACTAGTTATAGATTCCGATGCTTCCCTTAAGGTTTACTGTACCCTCTGACCTTCTTATTGACGATGAAACTCAAAAATTGCATCGGAATTAAATACAAAAGGGACAATGCCAACTTAAGTACAAGAAAACTGACTCTTCTTCCTGTCTATGTTTTGAACCATTCATGTGACACTAGTTATAGATTTCGATGCTTCACTTCAGGTTTACTGAATCCCTTGGACATTCTTATTGACGACGAAACGCAGAATTTGCATCGGAATTAAATACAATAGGCACATGCCGACATAAGTAGAAGAAAACTGACTCTTCTTACTGTCTATGCTTTGAACCAATCATGTGACACTAGTTATAGAATCCGATGATTCACTTCATGTTTACTGTATCCCTTTGACCTTCTTATTGACGATGAAACACAGAAATTGCTTCGGAATTAAATACAAAATGCACAATACCCACTTAAGTACAAGAAAACTGGCTCTTCTTACTGTCTATGTTTTGAACCGTTCCTGTGACACTAGTTATAGATTCCGATGCTTCACTTCAGGTTTGCTGTATCAATCTGCCCTTCTTATTGTTGATGAAACACAGAAATTGCATCGGAATTAAATACAAAAGTCACAATGCCGACATAAGTACAAGAAAACTGACTCTTCTTACATTCTATGTTATGAACCATTCCTGTGACACTAGTTATAGATTCCGATGTTTCACTTCAGGTTTACTGTATCCCTCTGACAGTCTTATTGACGATGAAACATAGAAATAGCTTCGGAATTAAATAGAAAAGGAACAATGCCGACTTAAGTACAAGAAAACTGACTCTCCTTACTGTCTATGTTTCGAAGCATTCCTGAGACACTAGTTATAGATTCCGATGCTTCACTTCAGGTTTGCTGTATCCCTCTGACCTACTTAATGTTGATGAAACACAGAAATTGCATCGGAATTAAATACAAAAGGCACAATGACGACTTAAGTACAAACAAAACTGACTTTTCTTACTGTCTAAGTTTTGAACCATTCCTGTGACACTAGTTATAGATTCCGATGCTTCACTTCAGGCTTACTGTATCCCTCTGACCTTCTTATTGACGATGAAACACAGAAATTGCCTCGGAATTAAATAGAGAAGGCACAATGCCGACTTAAGTAAAAGATGACTGACTCTTCTTATTGTCTGTGCTTTGAACCATTCCTGTGACACTAGCTATAGATTCCGATGATTCACTTCAGGTTTACTGTATCCCTCTGACCTTCTTATTGACGATGAAACACAGTAATTGCATCGGAATTAAATACAAAGGGCACAATGCCGACTTAAGTACAAGAAAACTCACTGTTCTTACTGTCTATGATTTGAACCATTCCTTTGACACTAGTTATAGATTCCGATGATTCACTTCACGTTTACTGTATCCCTCTGACTTTCTTATTGACGATGAAACACAGAAATGGACCGGAATTGAATACAAGAGGCACAATTCCGACTCAAGTACAAGAAGGCTGGCTCTTCATAGTGTCTATGTTTTGAACGTTTCGTGTGAGACCGGTTTTAGATTCCGATGCTTCACTTCAGGTTTACAGTATTTCATGGACCTTCTTATTGACGACGAAACACAGAAATTGCATCGGAATTATATACAAAAGGCACAATGCCGACTTAAGTACAAGAAACCTGACTCTTCTTACTGTCTATGTTTAGAACCGTTCCTGTGACACTAGTTATAGATTCCGATGGTTCCCTTAAGGTTTACTGTACCCTCTGACATTCTTATTGACGATGAAACTCAGAAATTGCATCGGAATTAAATTCAAAAGGGACAATGCCAACTTAAGTACAAGAAAACTGACTCTTCTTACTGTCTATGTTTTGAACCATTCATGTGACACTAGTTATAGATTTCGATGCTTAACTTCAGGTTTACTTAATCCCTTGGACCTTCTTATTGACGACGAAACACAGACTTTGCATCGGAATTAAATACAAAGGGCACAATACCGACATAAGTACAAGAAAACTGACTCTTCTTACTGTCTATGTTTTGAACCAATCAAGTGACACTAGTTATAGATTCCGATGATTCACTTCAGGTTTACTGTATCCCTCTGACCTTCTTATTGACGATGAAACACAGTAATTGCTTCAGAATTAATACAAAATGCACAATACCGACTTAAGTACAAGAAAACTGGCTCTTCTTACTGTCTATGTTTTGAACCGTTCCTGTGACACTCGTTATAGATTCCGATGCTTCACTTCAGGTTTACTGTATCCCTCTGACCTTGTTATTGACGATGAAACACAGAAATTGCATCGGAATTAAATACAAAAGGTACAACGCCGACTTAAGTACAAGAAAACTGACTCTTCTTACTGTCTATGTTAAGAACCATTCCTGTGACACTAGTTATAGATTCCGTTGCTTCACTTCAGGTTTACTGTATCCCTCTGACCTTCTTATTGACGATGATACAGAAATTGCATCGGAATTAAATACAAAAAGCACAATGCCGACCTAAGTACAAGAAAACTGACTCTTCTCACTGTCTATGTTATGAACCATTCCTGTGACACTAGTTATAGATTCCGATGCTTCACTTCAGGTTTACTGTATCCCTCTGACAGTCTTATTGACGATGAAACATAGAAATAGCTTCGGAATTAAATAGAAAAGGAACAATGCCGACTTAAGTACAAGAAAACTGACTCTCCTTACTGTCTATATTTCGAACCATTCCTGAGACAGTAGTTATAGATTCCGAAGCTTCACTTCAGGTTTACTGTATCCCTCTGACCTACTTAATGTTGATGAAACACAGAAATTGCATCGGAATTAAATACAAAAGGCACAATGCCGACTTAAGTATAAAGAAACTGACTCTTCTTACTGTCTATGTTTGAACCATTCCTGTGACACTAGTTATAGATTCCGATGCTTCACTTCAGGCTTACTGTATCCCTCTGACCTTCTTATTGACGATGAAACACAGAAATTGCCTCGGAATTAAATAGAGAAGGCACAATGCCGACTTAAGTAAAAGATGACTGACTCTTCTTACTGTGTATGCCTTGAACCATTCCTGTGACACTAGCTATAGATTCCGATGCTTCACTTCAGGTTTACTGTATCCCTCTGACCTTCTTATTGACGATGAAACACAGTAATAGTTTCGGAATTAAACAAAGGGCACAATGCCGACTTAAGTACAAGAAAACTCACTCTTCTTACTGTCTATATTTTGAACCATTCCTTTGACACTAGTTATAGATTCCGATGATTCACTTCAAGTTTACTGTATCCCTCTGACTTTCTTATTGACGATGAAACACAGACTTTGCATCGGAATTAAATAGAAAAGGCACAATGCCGACATAAGTACAAGAAAACTGACTCTTCTTACTGTCTATGTTTTGAACCAATCAAGTGACACTAGTTATAGATTCCGATGATTCACTTCAGGTTTACTGTATCCCTCTGACCTTCTTATTGACGATGAAACACAGTAATTGCTTCGGAATTAAATACAAAATGCACAGTACCGACTTAAGTACAAGAAAACTGGCTCTTCTTACTGTCTCTGTTTTGAACCGTTCCTGTGACACTAGTTATAGATTCCGATGCTTCACTTCAGGTTTACTGTATCCCTCTGACCTTCTCCTTGACGATGAAACACAGAAATTCCAACGGAATTAATTACAAAAGGCGAAATGCCGACTTAAGTACAAGAAAACTGACTCTTCTTACTGTCTAAGTTTTGTACCATTCCTGTGACATAAGTTATAGATTCCGATGCTTCACTTTAGGCTTACTGTATCCCTCTGACCTTCTTATTGACGATGAAAGACAGAAATTGCATCAGAATTAAATAGAAAAGGCAGAATGCCGACTTAAGTAAAAGATAACTGACCTTTCTTACTGTCTATGTTTTTAACCATTCCTGTGACACTAGCTATAGGTTCTGATGCTTCCCTTCAGGTTTACTGTACCCTCTGACCTTCATATTGACGATGAAACAGAAAAATTGCATCGGAATTAAATACAAAAGGGACAATGCTAACTTAAGTACAAGAAAACTGACTCTTCTTACTGTCTATGTTTTGAACCATTCACGTGACACTAGTTATAGATTTCGATGCTTCACCTCAGGTTTACTGAATCCCTTGGACCTTCTTATTGACGACGAAACACGGAATTTGCATCGGAATTAAATACAAAAGGCACAATCCCGACTTAAGTACTAGAAAACTGACTCTTCTCACTGTCTATGTTTTGAACCATTCCTGTGACACTAGATATAGATTCCGATGCTTCACTTTAGGTTTACTGTATCCCTATGACCTTCTTATTGACGATGAAACACAGAAATTGCTTCGGAATTAAACACAAAAGGCACAATGCCGACTCAAGTACTAGAAAGCTGGCTCTTCTTACTGTCTATGTTTTGAACCTTTCCTGTGAGACGGGTTTTAGATTCCGATGCTTCACTTCAGGTTTACTGTATCCCATGGACCTTCTTATTGACGACGAAACACAGAAATTGCATCGGAATTAAATAGAAAAGGCACAATGCCGACTTAAGTAAAAGTAAACTGACTCGTATTACTGCCTTTGTTTTGAACCATTATTGTGACACTAAATATAGATTCCGATGCTTCACTTCAGGTTTACTGTATCCCTCTGACCTTCTTATTGACGATGAAACAGAAATTGCATCGGAATTAAATACAAAATGCACAATGCCGACCTAAGTACAAGAAAACTGATCTTCTTACTGTCTAAATTCTGAACCATTCCTGTGACACTAGTTATGGATTCCGATGCTTCACTTCAGGTTTACTGTATCCCTCTGACCTTCTTATTGACGATGAAACACTGAAATTGCATCGGAATTAAATACAAAAGTCACAATGCCGACATAAGTACAAGAAAACTGACTCCTCTTACTGTCTATGTTATGAACCATTCCTGTGACACTAGTTATAGATTCCGATGCTTCACTTCAGGTTTACTGTATCCCTCTGACAGTCTTATTGCCGATGAAACACAGAAATAGCTTCGGAATTAAATAGAAAAGGAACAATGCCGACTTAAGTACAAGAAAACTGACTATTCTTACTGTCTATGTTTGAACCATTCCTGTGACACTAGCTATAGATTCCGATGCTTCACTTCAGGTCTACTGTATCCCTTTGACCTTCTTGTTGACGATGAAACACAGAAATTGCATCGGAATTAAATACAAAAGGCACAATGCCGATTTAAGTACAAGGAAACTGACTCTTCTTACTGTCTATGTTTTGAACCATTCCTGTGACACTAGCTATAGATTCCGATGCCTCACTTCAGGTCTACTGTATCCTCTGACCTTCTTGTTGACGATGAAACACTGATATTGCATCGGAATTAAATACAAAAGGCACAATGCCGACCTAAGTACACGAAAACTGATCTTCTTACTGTCTAAGTTCTGAACCATTCCTGTGACACTAGTTATAGATTCCGATGCTTCACTTCAGGTTTACTGTATCCCTCTGTCCTTCTTATTGTTGATGAAACACAGAAATTGCATCGGAATTAAATACAAAAGTCACAATGCCGACATAAGTAGAAGAAAACTGACTCTTCTTACTGTCTATGTTATGAACCATTCCTGTGACACTAGTTATAGATTCCGATGATTCACTTCAGGTTTACTGTATCCCTCTGACCTTCTTATTGACGATGAAACAGAAATTGAATCGGAATTAAATACAAAAGGCACAATGCCGACCTAAGTACATGAAAACTGATCTTCTTACTGTCTAAGTTCTGAACCATTCCTGTGACACTAGTTATAGATTCCGATGCTTCACTTCAGGTTTACTGTATCCCTCTGTCCTCCTTATTGTTGATGAAACACAGAAATTGCATCGGAATTAAATACAAAAGTCACAATGCCGACATAAGTAGAAGAAAACTGACTCTTCTTACTGTCTATGTTATGAACCATTCCTGTGACACTAGTTATAGATTCCGATGCTTCACTTCAGGTTTACTGTATCCCTCTGACAGTCTTATTGACGATGAAACATAGAAATAGCTTCGGAATTAAATAGAAAAGGAACAATGCCGACTTAAGTACAAGAAAACTGACCCTCCTTACTGTCTTTGTTTTGAACCATTCCTGAGACACTAGTTATAGATTCCGATGCTTCCCTTAAGGTTTACTGTACCCTCTGACCTTCTTATTGACGATGAAACTCAGAAATTGCATCGGAATTAAATACAAAAGGCACAATGCCGACTTAAGTACAAGAAAACTGACTCTTCTTACTGTCTATGTTTTGAACCATTCCTCTGACACTAGCTATAGATTCCGATGCCTCACTTCAGGTCTACTGTATCCCTCTGACCTTCTTGTTGACGATGAAACACTGAAATTGCATCGGAATTAAATACAAAAGGCACAATGCCGACTTAAGTAAAAGAAAACTGACTCTTCTTAGTGTCTATGTTTTGAACCAATCATGAGACACTAGTTATAGATTCCGATGATTCACTTCAGGTTTACTGTATCCCTCTGACCTTCTCATTGACGATGAAACACTGAAATTGCTTCGGAATTAAATACAAAACGCACAATGTCGACTTAAGTACAAGAAAACTGACTCTTCTTACTGTCTATGTTTTGAACCGTTCCTGTGACACTAGTTTTAGACCCCGATATTTCACTTCAGGTTTACTGTATCCCTCTGACCATGTCATTGACGATGAAATACAGAAGTTGCATCGGAATTAAATACAAATGCACAATACCGACTTAAGGACAAGAAAACTGACTCCTCTTACTGTCTATGTTTTGAACCATTCCTATGACACTAGTTATAGATTCCGATGCTTCACTTTAGGTTTACTTTATCCCTCTGACCTTCTTATTGATGATGAAACAAAGAAATTGCATCGGAATTAAATACAAAAGGTACAACGCCGACTTAAGTTCAAGAAAACTGACTCTTCTTACTGTCTATGTTTTGAAACATTCCTGTGACACTAGTTATAGATTCCGATGCTTCACTTAAGTTTTACTGTATCCCTCTGACCTTCTTATTGACGATGAAACACAGAAATTGCATCGGGATTAAATAGAAAGGGCACAATGCCGACTTAAGTACACGAAAACTGACTCTTCTTACTGTCCATGTTTTGAACCATTCCTGTGACACTAGTTATAGTTTCTGATGCTTCACTTCAGGCTTACTGTATCCCTCTGACCTTCTTATTGACGATGAAACACAGAAATTGCATCGGAATTAAATAGAAAAGGCACAATGCCCACTTAAGTACAAGAAACCTGACTCTTCTTACTGTCTATGTTTAGAACCCTTCCTGTGACACTAGTTATAGATTCCGATGCTTCCCTTCAGGTTTACTGTACCCTTTGACCTTCTCATTGACGATGAAACACAGAAATTGCATCGGAATTAAATACAAAAGGGACAATGCCGACCTAAGTACAAGAAAACTGATCTCCTTACTGTCTAAGTACTGAACCATTCCTGTGACACTAGTTATAGATTCCGATGCTTCAGTTCAGGTTTACTGTATCCCTCTGATTTTCTTATTGTTGATGAAACACAGAAATTGCATCGGAATTAAATACAAAAGTCACAATGCCGACATAAGTACAAGAAAACTGACTCTTCTTACTGTCTATGTTATGAATCATTCCTGTGACACTAGTTATAGATTCCGATGCTTCACTTCAGGTTTACTGTATCCCATGGACCTTCTTATTGACGACGAAACACAGAAATTGCATCGCAATTAAATGGAAAAGGCACAATGCCGACTTAAGTAAAAGTAAACTGACTCTTCTTACTGCCTTTGTTTTGAACCATTATTGTGACACTAAATTTAGATTCCGATGCTTCACTTCAGGTTTACTGTATCCCTCTGACCTTCTTATTGACGATGAAACAGAAATTGCATCGGAATTAATTACAAAAAGCACAATGCCGACCTAAGTACAAGAATACTGATCTTCTTACTGTCTACGTTCTGAACCATTCCTGTGACACTACTTATATATCCCGATGCTTCACTTCAGGTTTACTGTATCCCTCTGACCTTCTTATTGTTGATGAAACACAGAAATTGCATCGGAATTAAATACAAAAGGCGAAATGCCGACTTAAGTACAAGAAAACTGACTCTTCTTACTGTCTATGTTATGAATCATTCTTTGACACAAGTTATAGATTCTGATGCTTCACTTCAGGTTTACTGTATCCCTCTGACCTTCTTATTGATGATGAAACACAGAAATTGCATCGGAATTAAATACAAAAGGTACAACGCCTACTTAAGTTCAAGAAAACTGACTCTTCTTACTGTCTATGTTTTGAACCATTATTGTGACACTAGTTATAGATTCCGATGCTTCACTTCAGTTTTACTGTATCCATCTGACCTTCTTATTGACGATGAAACACAGAAATTGCATCGGAATTAAATAGAAAAGGCACAATGCCGACTTAAGTACACGAAAACTGACTCTCCTTACTGTCTATGTTTTGAACCATTCCTGTGACACTAGTTATAGATTCTGATGCTTCACTTCAGGCTTACTGAATCCCTTGGACCTTCTTATTGACGATGAAACACAGAAATTGCATCGGAATTAAATAGAAAAGGCACAATGCCGACTTAAGTAAAAGATAACTGACTCTTCTTACTGTCTATGCTTGGAACCATTCATGTGACACTAGTTATAGAGTCCGATGCTTCACTTCAGGTTTTCTGTATCCCTCTGACCATCTTATTGACGATGAAACACAGAAATTGCATCGGAATTAAATACTAAAGGCTCAATGCCGACTTAAGTACAAGAATACTGACTCTTCTTACTGTCAATGTTTTGAACCATTCCTGTTGCACTAGCTATAGATTCCGATGCTTCACTTCAGGTTTACTGTATCCCTCTGACCTTATTGACGATGAAGCACAGAAATTGCATCGGAATGAAATACAAAGGGAACAATGCCGACTTAAGTACAAGAAAACTGACTCTTCATACTGTATATGTATTGAACCATTCCTTTGACACTAGTTATAGATTCCGATGCTTCACTTCAGGTTTATTGTATCCCTCTGACCTTCTTATTGACGATGAAACACAGAAATTTCCCCGGAATTAAATACAAGAGGCACAATGCCGACTCAAGTACAAGATGGCTGGCTCTTCATACTGTCTATGATTTGAACCTTTCCTGTGAGACTGGTTTTAGATTCCGATGCTTCACTTCAGGTTTACTGTATCCCATGGAACTTCTTATTGACGACGAAACACAGAAATTGCATCGGAATTATATACAAAAGGCACAATGCCGACTTAAGTACAAGAAACCTGACTCTTCTTACTGTCTTTGTTTTGAACCATTCCTGTGACACTAGTTTTAGATTCCGATGCTTCACTTCAGGTTTACTGTACCCTCTGTCCTTCTTATTGTTGATGAAACACAGAAATTGCATCGGAATTAAATACAAACGTCACAATGCCGACATAAGTAGAAGAAAACTGACTCTTCTTACTGTCTATGTTATGAACCATTCCTGTGACACTAGTTATAGATTCCGATGATTCACTTCAGGTTTACTGTATCCCTCTGACCTTCTTATTGACGATGAAACAGAAATTGAATCGGAATTAAATACAAAAGGCACAATGCCGACCTAAGTACATGAAAACTGATCTTCTTACTGTCTAAGTTCTGAACCATTCCTGTGACACTAGTTATGGATTCCGATGCTTCACTTCAGGTTTACTGTATCCCTCTGTCCTTCTTATTGTTGATGAAACACAGAAATTGCATCGGAATTAAATACAAAAGTCACAATGCCGACATAAGTAGAAGAAAACTGACTCTTCTTACTGTCTATGTTTTGAACCATTCCTGAGACACTAGTTATAGATTCCGATGCTTCCCTTAAGGTTTACTGTCCCCTCTGACCTTCTTATTGACGATGAAACTCAGAAATTGCATCGGAATTAAATACAAAAGGCACAATGCCGACTTAAGTACAAGAAAACTGACTCTTCTTACTGTCTATGTTTTGAACCATTCCTCTGACACTAGCTATAGATTCCGATGCCTCACTTCAGGTCTACTGTATCCCTCTGACCTTCTTGTTGACGATGAAACACTGAAATTGCATCGGAATTAAATACAAAAGGCACAATGCCGACTTAAGTACAAGAAAACTGACTCTTCTTAGTGTCTATGTTTTTAACCAATCATGAGACACTAGTTATAGATACCGATGATTCACTTCAGGTTTACTGTATCCCTCTGACCTTCTCATTGACGATGAAACACTGAAATTGCTTCGGAATTAAATACAAAACGCACAATGTCGACTTAAGTACAAGAAAACTGACTCTTCTTACTGTCTATGTTTTGAACCGTTCCTGTGACACTAGTTATAGATCCCGATATTTCACTTCAGGTTTACTGTATCCCTCTGACCATGTCATTGACGATGAAATACAGAAGTTGCATCGGAATTAAATACAAATGCACAATACCGACTTAAGGACAAGAAAACTGACTCTTCTTACTGTCTATGTTTTGAACCATTCCTATGACACTAGTTATAGATTCCGATGCTTCACTTTAGGTTTACTGTATCCCTCTGACCTTCTTATTGATGATGAAACAAAGAAATTGCATCGGAATTAAATACAAAAGGTACAACGCCGACTTAAGTTCAAGAAAACTGACTCTTCTTACCGTCTATGTTTTGAAACATTCCTGTGACACTAGTTATAGATTCCGATGCTTCACTTCAGTTTTACTGTATCCCTCTGACCTTCTTATTGACGATGAAACACAGAAATTGCATCGGAATTAAATAGAAAGGGCACAATGCCGACTTAAGTACACGAAAACTGACTCTTCTTACTGTCCATGTTTTGAACCATTCCTGTGACACTAGTTATAGTTTCTGATGCTTCACTTCAGGCTTACAGTATCCCTCTGACCTTCTTATTGACGATGAAACACAGAAATTGCATCGGAATTAAATAGAAAAGGCACAATGCCCACTGAAGTACAAGAAACCTGACTCTTCTTACTGTCTATGTTTAGAACCCTTCCTGTGACACTAGTTATAGATTCCGATGCTTCCCTTCAGGTTTACTGTACCCTTTGACCTTCTCATTGACGATGAAACACAGAAATTGCATCGGAATCATATACAAAAGGGACAATGCCGACCTAAGTACAAGAAAACTGATCTCCTTACTGTCTAAGTACTGAACCATTCCTGTGACACTAGTTATAGATTCCGATGCTTCAGTTCAGGTTTACTGTATCCCTCTGATTTTCTTATTGTTGATGAAACACAGAAATTGCATCGGAATTAAATACAAAAGTCACAATGCCGACATAAGTACAAGAAAACTGACTCTTCTTACTGTCTATGTTATGAATCATTCCTGTGACACTAGTTATAGATTCCGATGCTTCACTTCAGGTTTACTGTATCCCTCTGACAGTCTTATTGGCGATGAAACATAGAAATAGCTTCGGAATTAAATACAAAAAAGAACAATGCCGACTTAAGTACACGAAAACTGACACTCCTTACTGTCTATGTTTTGAACCATTCCTGAGACACTAGTTATAGATTCCGATGCTTCACTTCAGGTTTACTGAATCCCTCTGACCTACTTAATGTTGATGAAACACAGAAATTGCATCGGAATTAAATACAAAAGGCACGATGCCGATTTAAGTACAAGGAAACTGACTCTTCTTACTGTCTATGTTTTGAGCCATTCCTGTGACACTAGTTATAGATTCCGATGCTTCACTTCAGGTTTACTGTATCCCTCTGATCTTGTCATTGACGATGAAATACAGAAGTTGCATCGGAATTAAATACAAAAGGCACAATACCGTCTTAAGGACAAGAAAACTGACTCTTCTTACTGTCTATGTTTTGAACCATTCCTATGACACTAGTTATAGATTCCGATGCTTCACTTTAGGTTTACTGTATCCCTCTGACCTTCTTATTGATGATGAAACACAGAAATTGCATCGGAATTAAATACAAAAGGTACAACGCCTACTTAAGTTCAAGAAAACTGACTCTTCTTACTGTCTATGTTTTGAACCATTATTGTGACACTAGTTATAGATTCCGATGCTTCACTTCAGTTTTACTGTATCCATCTGACCTT